>NC_044550.1:91832173-92132173 GCF_007565055.1 Rhinopithecus roxellana | reverse complement strand
TGTAGACCTTTTGATGATACTTGTGTGTAAATGTATTAGTCAGCAGATTGACATTGTAGGTGACATGAAGTCCAATAGATTGAACTAAACAAGAAGTAGGATAATTACTGGTGCATATAATTAAAATGACAAGGGTAGAGTACAGCTGGGCACTGGGGCCTATATAATATCCTATGAATGTGTCTTCTGTCCACATTTCTCCTTCTTTCCTTCTTTTCTCCTCTGCACCAGCTCTACCATCAGGATGATATTTTTATCATGTACCCACAGCACCCTGTGGCTTACTTTTTCCCATGTCTCTGTCTCGTGGAAAAACTTCTTTTTCACACAAATTCTGATTAGAATCCCATGGTTGACATAGCTGGGTAGCATGTCCATTCCTATTCCTTTGCCTATTGACCCCACGGCCCCATCCCAGATCTCCTTCAAATATTGATGATGGAGTTACTCTATTCAAGAGGATATGGTATGAGGGAGAAGCATCTTCCTGAAAGAAAACTGTAGTGTCCTTACCTATAGGAAGGAGATGGAGACAGAGGAGTGATGAGCATCCCACTAAAGAATATATACAGATGGCAATCTGGGCACGGTGGCTCAGGTCTGTAATCCCAGCACTTTGGGAAGCCAAGGAGGGCAGATCATGAGGTCAGGAGATCAAGACCATCCTGGCTAACATGGCGAAACTCTGTCTCTTCTAAAAATACAAAAAATTAGCCTGGCATGGTGGTGGGTGCCTGTAGTCCCAGCTACTCAGGAGGCTGAGGCAGGAGAATGGCATGAACCTGGGAGGCAGAGCTTGCAGTGAGTCGAGATTGCGCCACTGCACTCCAGCCTGGGCAACAGAGCAAGACTCTGTCTCAAAGAAAAAAAAAAAAAAAAAAAGAATATAATACAGATACCAAATATATGTATGAAAGAGACTCAACATTTTTCATTAGGAAATTGCAAATATATAAACGACAATGAGATACCAAAACACACCTAGTAGAATGGCTAAAATAATAATAATAAATGGACAATACCAAGTGCTGGTGAGGACACAACAGTTTGGCACTTTCCTATGAAGCTAAGCATAATCTTACCATATCATTTTTTCTTGCAGGTTTCACACAACTGAGTTAAAAATTTATGTGCACAAACAAAAAAACCTGCACTCAAATGTTTTTAGCAGCTTTATTCAAAATTATCCTAAATTGAATGAGACGAAGATGTTTTTCCATAGGTGAATGGGTAAATAAACAGTGATATATTCTTATTATAAATACATACATGTACAATATGAATGTTAAAATAAAATATAAATATAATGTGTGATAAATTAGTATTTCAAAATATATGTATAATATACACATAAATATCCCTCTGGCATATTGAATATATTTAACCTTATGTTTATAATATTAATATAGTCATAAAATAAAATAAATATATGATATATAAATATAAGTAAATACAATAAAAAAAATGAGCTTTCAATTCACAAATAGACATGGAGAGACCTTAAATGCATGTTAGAAGTCAAATAAGCCATTCTGAAAATGCTGATTCCAATTATATGACATTTTAGAAAAGGCAAAAGTATTGAGACAGTAAGGAGATCACTGAGTCTCAAGGTTTTAGGTAAGGGGATGAATGAACGGCTGAAACATAGAGTAGTGTTAGGGACCTGAAACTATTCTGTATGATACTGTGATGGTGTGTATAACACATTATACATTTCTAAAAATCCACAGAACTAAATGCACAACACAAGTAATGGACCTTAACGTAAGCTACAGACTTTAGTTAATAATGTACCATCATCAGCTCATTACTCATAACAAATTTGCTACATTAATTCAAGATGTGAATAATAGGGGAAACTGGGATTTTGTGTGTGAATGAAACTCTCTGAATTATCTGCATATATATGTATTTTTTTTCTTTTTTTAAATTTTGAGACAGAGTTTTGCTCTTGTTGCCCATGCTGGAGTGCACTGGTGCAATCTTGGCTCACCACAACCTCCGCCTCGCAGGTTCAAGCGATTCTCCTGCCTCAGCCTCCCGAGTTATCTGCTCATATTTTTCTATAAACATATTCTAGGAATTAAATTTTATGAAACAAAATCTCCCCTTTTTTGAGATATAGCAAGTTGTTGGTATCATACCACAGAGAACTCAGGAATTTTAGTGACCTAAAAGATAAATATAAAAACAGTGATGAATTACTTTAAAAAATATATGTACCATTAGATTTTTTAAATCTCTTAGTATTCCCTCCAATTACCTATTATAAATATGTAAAGTAAATTGAATAAAATATATAATTTATTTTCTCAATAATATTTCTTATTTCATGAACAGTATGAGCTAGTTTAATTTTGAATATTAGGTTTCTTTTTCTTTTTAAAGATATCTAATAATATTATATATTTTTTATTTTGTGTGGTGGGTGCCTGTAATCCCAACTACTTGGGAGGCTGAGACAGGAGAATCGCTTGAACCCAGGAGGCAGAGGTTGCAGTGAGTCGAGATTGTGCCACTGCATTCCAGCTTGGGTGACAGAGCAAGACTTCGCCTCATAATACAAACAAACAAACAAATGCCTTGTTTATTATATATGCCAATGGTATTTTTAGTCACCTAAGGAAAGAAAACTCTGCACTTTGCACTATATGAGATAGATTTATTTATCTATGCTTTCAAAAGGAATTAAAAATGTAGGATATAAGTATATACAATAAACTGATATATTTTCCATGAAGTCTTAAGGGAATAGAAACACCATCTTTTGAATTTGTATAAGAATTTTTCCTATGTAATTATGTAAATGTCTTATTAGACAAATATAATAGTTCTTCACAGGTTTAATATATTAAAGATGTCTTCTGTTATCAGCTTCCACAGCTTTAGCAATTTTAGATGTATACTGCATTTTATATATTTTAATCATTGTTATTTATGGAGGAATAGCATATAAAACAAAATTGAAGACATGAACTTTTCTCAGTTCCATTACTTTAATACTATCTAATGTAGGGGTGTGTGTGTGTGTGTTTGTGTGTGTGTTTGTGGAAGGGGGGGCATCTCTCTAGCATTAAAGTTAAAATTTTCATCTAAAGTATTAATACATTGACGTAGGTAAATTAAGGAAATTATGACCTGATAAGCAAGGATAGCATGATCATTTCTGGAAATAAAGACTATTAGTTCAGAGCATAAGAAATTGCTAGCATTTAGCCATATTCATGTGTAGCACAACTATTTCATGTGTTTTCTTGAACATGCAATCCAACATTTTTACCATTAATTAAGGAATGAAATATTTCAGATAGCAAAGCAATGAAGATACAATAAATGTTTATGTAGTTATTGGCAGTCATTTTGAGAGTTTAGAAACATTATGGAATTCAGAAATAATTACAACATGTCAAAAGTGTGAAGGCTAAACTGATATTTGATAGATTAATTACCTAGACGTATACTGATTCCATATAGAAAACATCTATTTCCATGATCACATGGGTGGAAAAGGAGACTCACTCTTTTGTCCTGTGACTTTGATAAAGCCCAATATCATCAGATTTCTAATTGAAAATAATATAGGAAGTAAAGCAGTTACCAGTTAAAGTCCCAGTTAAAGTAGCTGGGACTACAGGTGTCTGCCACCACACCCGGCTAATTTTTGTGTTTTTAGTAGAGACAGTGTTTCACCATGTTGGTCAGGCTGGTCTCGAACTCTTGATCTCAGGTGATCCACCCACCTCTGCCTCCCATGTCTGCCATTCTTATTAACAAGTTTCTGTTCTTGTATTTTTAGTAGAGACAGTTTTCTCCACGTAGATATGCCCCCCTATATTTCTGCCTGTGCTGAAACAGAAAGTGCAAGCTCTGGAATCCTGAATACTAATTTTGAATCCCACCACTGCCACCTAGAAACCAGTGGTCCTCTAGTCACTCATTAACACATGCAAAAATACATTGTGATATGCAAAAAACAATCCTAATAGTTTTTTGTGAGGATGAGATGCCACATGTATAAATGTTTTTTATCACACTGGTTGGCAGAGTTAAGTGCACTCTGAAATAAATTGTAATCATTGACATTATTATTTTATTTTCCACTGCTTGCCATGCTATTTTTGCCATGACATATTCAAAGCTACAACTGCTGTGGATAGAGCCATAGCAGACTATTCCAAAAACTCTGAACTTAACTCCAAAAAAATCTAAGTATAAAATCAGCTTCATTTTTCTCCTATTGAAATAGCTCTGGGTTTCAAATCAGAACACTGGCCTCAATATCTGTTCCTGTTATTTACCAACAGCGTGGCAAGTGTTGCAATGTAATTGAGCACATCAGTTAAATGTGAATCCTAAATATGATTTCAAAAGTGGTTTTGATTAAAAAAAGGACACTTGTATTTTTTAAATTAATGTTTTCTGTGAAGTAGCAAGAACTGTAAACATAGATTATTTTTTCTTTATACAGAAGAAAGGGCATTTCTCATATTATTTGGAAATATAATAATTAAAAGCAGTGTAGTTAATTGGTTAAAACAAGGGGCACTTAAGTAAGTTTAAATCTGGTTATTGTGTTCCTGCTACTTATTAGCTGTGAGACTTTGGGCAAGTTACCCAAACATTCAGTTCTGAATGTTCTTATCTAGAAAATGTATAACAGCAATAGCTACCCCACAAGGTTGTTGTGTTGATTGAATGTTCTAAAGAGTGTAACTCCCAAAGTGCAGTACCTGCAACATCATAAGTAGCATGTGTATGTTAGCTATTATAATGATTGATTTTTCAAAGCGCTGATTTGCTTTTGACAAGTGTGATATAGCTGAGAGAGCTTTACTAAGTAACGTGCACGTTCTTGAAGAAAATAATTCCCTGTCTTATAGAAGCTTCATGTGCAATATGGGATCTGGTATAAATGTGCATCAAACATAACATGTGTATATGTGTCTACATAAAAACATTTTGATTGGGCTGGGCATGGTGGCTCATGCCTGTCATCCCAGCATTTTGGGAGGCCAAGGCCGGTGGTTCATTTGAGGTCAGCCTGGCCGACATGGAGACCCTTGTCCCTACTAAAAATACAAAAATTTCCCAGGCATGGTGGCGCATGCCTGTAATCCCAGTTACTGGAGAGGCTGAGGCAGAATCGCTTGAACCTGAGAGGTGGAAGTGGCAGTGTGCCAAGATTGTGCCACTGTATTCCATCCTGGGCAACAAGAGTGAGAATCCATCTCAAAAAAGAAAGAAAGAAAAGAAAAAAAATATATATATATATAGAAAGAAACATCTGTATATTTTTTGACAGGTCAACCCATAGAAATGACCCACAGAGGTTTTTTGTTTGTTTATTTGTTTTACTTTTACGTTTTCAAATACAACACAGAGATGGACATTGGTGGTGATCCTGTAGGTTATGTGAGCATGAACTAAAATTAGATAGTATTGAATTTACAAATTTTGTCCTTGCTTTTTTTCATGCCAGGACTAATACCATTATCACGTAATAGAAAGGAAATGAAACTCTGGAGTCAAAGAGGCCTGACATTAACCTGTGCTCCACCTCTTATTGTATGACTTCATCCAAACTCTCATTTAAGACTTGTATTTCCTTATCTATGGACAAATGTTAAATTAGAGAAATTGATAATACTCATTACATTGAAAATTATAAAACGAGAACTGTATACCAGCCCCTAACTTCGATCATTTTCTAAAACAACCTATAGAAATTGGATAAAAACCATACTTATATTTCTACAATGGGCAAAATTCCAGGTCTTCAGGCATTCCTTCGGAAATCCTTACAATAAAGTTTGCAGGAGTAAAAATTTGGTTTTACCTGCCAGTCTGAAATGCAATGAAAATATTTAGGCACCAGGATTGTTGAATCTTTAGGGAAAGGAAAGAAAAAGTCAGTTAATAAAAACTGCTGATGTCAATTTAGAGAACTGAAAATTCTTAAGGGTGATTTTTAAGGGATTACTGCTGACACTGCAAATCAGTCAGCAATGTGCTGTGCTCATTTGTTCTGTTTTAATAGACCTTATATAGCTATTTAGGAATTACCCTATTAACAGAGACTGCAATAAATATCCAATGTTCAAAAAACCATTTTGAATTACCTGATGAGAAAACAAAAGAGTATGTCTGTTCATTTTTCCTAGGCAAATGACATTTAGTGACTTTTTTCTGTCATTCTATCTGATGGGAAATAGTATAAAGCATTCTGATAGTGCCAGTGGTTTAGCTGTTAAGGATAATGTGATGGCTTTAGTTTATATTGATGAGAACATTAGAAAAATGAAGCAAAACCACAATCAAAAAATTATGGTAAGATGACGAGTTTAAAATATTAGAATGGAATATAGAACTTGAAAACAATCTTTCTAGTGTTAAAAGCTAATTATGACTTTGAAGTTCCATTATCTGTCTTAAATTTAAAACAACTGCTAAATGGATCATTTCTTCGTTATTTAGCCATTTGAGCTTCTCTTTGATAAAGGTCCTTGCCATCCAAATGGAACATAAAGTTTTTATTGGTCCCTAATGATGCCAACTACAGCTGTACAATCATCATTTTAGAGTCCAAGCTCTGTCTGCTCTTAGATCTGTTGTCAGTTGATCAGAAAAGCAGAAGTATCTTTAAGTATATTTGCTTAACCAGATGGTAAATGGCTACACAGGAAATACATCCATCTTTTTTACTGTATGACTAAGTGTTAAAACAGAAATTTTAGCTCTGGTGGGAAAACACTCACTTGTATCATTCTAAAAGTAGCATTTTTCCTTTATTGCAAGAAAAAGATATGAACATACAAACTAAGAAAATACAACATTATGGCAAATATTTTTTGAAATTTGCTTATAACTATTTGAATGATAGTTGTAACTAAAAGGTAAGGAAAGCATTGACTAATGTGTAAAATATTCAATTTCTGATGTTTCTTTCAAAAGAGAACCTGAAGAATATTCACTTACTATATTTTTAAACTACTAATTGAAATAATGATATTTAGAGGTATTTTAATTTCCGATATATAATTAATGATATTTCACATTTGTAAAAGTTAATACATCCGATTAAACTATGATGTGGAAATTATTGAATTTTTATGGAATACTTTGAGTTAATTTGAGAGTTGATTCTTCAAGTTTGAAAACCTGTGAAGAATATTTACAGAGATACAGTCAATATATATTTGAACCTATAGACTTCTACAAGGTTTACACATTTAGAGAAAGGGGATCAAAATGCCTTTTGCAAAGAACTTTGGTGGTATTCCTATAGTAGTGAGTGTGAACTGAGAAGAATTATAAAATATAAAATTAACTAACTTTTCTCTGTTTTGTTGAAATGGCAACTAATACAAATATAGTGTATTTGGTAAAAATGACTTCATCTTAGATTATTTTAATCACTAAAAAATTTAACCTTAAATAACAAAATGAGCATTTGGAATATATGCAACTGTCACTAAGAAGGAAAGCCAATGAAAGCAGGTTTACGTTGAAAAGTTAGTAGAAAAAAGCAAGTTATTGATTGTCGTATGGAGGTTGAAGCTGGTAATGGTTCAAAGGATGATATGATATTATTGAAATGAGGTCACAATGATTTATATCATAGAATACTGGATTATGATATGTTTGAAACAAGTACCTCAGGAAAACGTAATTCTAGATTCATGCATAAACATGAAGAGCTAATATTAATTGAAAATAAAACTTTCCATATGTAAGAAAGTAAAAAAAAAAATTGAAACAAAACTGTCAAAGCTAGTCATTCATATGGACTTCTATGATGGCAAAAACTTATTTTGAAGAGAAAGATTAATATAAGCCTCAATAGTTGTGAAGAAAATGAGTAGGATGTCCACAGAACAATAGAAGAGTCACATCTCTGTTTTCTTCTTGATGAGCATTATAAGATCTGTAATAGTCCAGGCCATCTTATTCGCCTTTCTCTAACATTACCTAAAGTGATGCTTTAAAAGTTGGACATAATGAGATTCCAAACTGGATAAATTACGTGACACGGGTGTACTAGGCAATCTTAATCTACTGCTAATTCAATCATAGTTATAACTGATAAAAAGATGAAATATTTATTTCAAAATTTTTTCCAAAGTAAATAATATTGCATTCGTCACTTACTGATTCCTAACTCTACACTAGTAGATGTGATTTAGCCAAAAATTCAAAACATTGTAATAGACTAGGTACTAATATCCACATTTTATTTGTGAGATATTATTTTATTTAAATTAGATAAGAACATCAGCTAGTAACTAGTGAAATGTATATTTGAAACCAGATGGGTTAACTATCTTTGTTTATTCTACCAGATTATGTTTTTTACCAACTAAATTGTCTTTCTGATTGTCCAAATATTCCTGCAAATAGAGAAATCTTTGTCTTAAAGGAGAACAAAGGACAGAGCTTTCTTTTGATCCTATTCTGGGTATGAAAAAGTACAATAGCAAAAGTAAGGAAATAAGATTCTGAAATAAAGAGTAAGTTTCCTCAGGAATGACATGAAGCAATAATGAATGAGTTAAAACATGAGATTTTTAACCAAATATGACAAATAAGGATCAAAATAGGATAACATAAGAAAAAAATTAACACTTCAGAAGTAGCAAAATACACAGTTGACAACTGGAAATACAAATAATAACGTGACAATAGTTAATAAATATAAAAAGTCAAATTGATTAAAGGAATTAGAAAACTATAGAATTTTTGACTGACAAGAACATTGAGTTCTAGGGAAAAGAAATCAGGCAGAACCAGCTATTTTTTTTTTTATGAACTCAGTAATATTAGTGTCTTTATTTGAAACTAGTTGTCTTTGAGTTAGAGACAGCACATAATTTTAACATTCAATTAAAAGAGGCAAATGGGGAGAAAGAGACAAATGGACACAGAAGGTAAATAGTAACACTGTTTTATAACTTTGATTTTCTTATGGTTTTCATTAACTGAATTTTATGAATATTTTTACTGGTTCCAAAGTATTTCCACATATTTTCCCTCATTTTACACAAAATAACAAGAGAAAAGAGAATAGACACTGTTTTCTTTTTTCTTTTTTTTTAGACAGAGTATTGCTCTGTCACCCAGGCTGGAGTGCAATGGCACAATCTCGGCTCACTGTAACCTCTGGCACTCGGGTTCAAGCGATTCTCCTGCCTCAGTCTCCTGAGTAGCTGGTGTTATAGGCACACACCACCATGCCTGGCTACTTTTTGTATTTTTATTAGAGAAGGGGTTTCACCATGTTGGCCAGGCTGGTCTCAAACTCCTGACCTCGTGATCCACCCACGTTGGCCTCCCAAAGTGCTGGGATTACAGACGTGAGACACCATGCCTGAGAATGGATACATTATTTTTAAGATGTTTTGTTTTACACTATAAGTAATAGAGGAAAAAGAGACTTACACTATTGTCCATCCAAATTTGGATTCGTGCTAATTTAACATGGATAATTTGACATCATCCTGCATCTAAAATTCAGTGTACCGTCAACCCAACATTTAATCATGTGTACCCATTAGGTGCCAACCAAGCAAATTATGGCATATGAACTTCCTTTCTTTTATACCTATTGCAGTTTATTGAAACTGATTTTAAAGATGCTATATAGACTGACTCATTTACATTCACTGACACAGATAGAAAAGAGGAATAAAAATAAAGATGTACTAATTTTGTAAATCTTACATGATTCAGAACCATATCAGACAGATGGAATCTCCTCCCAATGTCTGCATTATTGGCACTGATTTTTCTAATCTTCTAGTGTTTTTCAAAATTATGGTACCATATTACAAAATATTATAACATTAATTAAAATGGAAATAACTTTTGTATTTCTTTTTATCAATAAATCTTATGGTTTTAGGAGAGAAGCAGTATAAAACATAGAATCATAGAATGTTTATTAGAGAAAAATTTTTGTAGGAAGGTGGATAAAGATGGCCTGTATTCTTTGGCCATTTAACTCACAAGTTTCTATTGTGTTTCAACTAGCTGGACTACAGTCATGCACATCAGAAACCGGAGAAGAAGCAGTTTATTTACGATGCAAGTGAATTTACTTACATTTCCAATAAAGTTATAATAATTCATGCCATTTATTCATTCATTCATTCGTTCATTCATTCGACAGAGTTTCAGTCTTGTCGCCCAGGCTTGAGTGCAATGTCACGATCTTGGCTCACTGCAACCTCCACCTCCTGGGTTCAAGTGATTCTCCTGCCTCAGCCTCCTGAGTAGTTAGGATTACAGGCATGTGCTGCCACGCCCAGCACATTTTTGTGTTTTTAGTAGAGACAGGATTTCACAATGTTGGCCAGGCTGGTCTCGAACTCCTGACCTCAGGTGATTCGCCCAACCACAGCCTCCAAAAGTTCTGGAATTACAGGTGTGAGCCACCACACCCGGCCTATTTTATGCATTTACAAGCTGTTCAAGGATAAACATGGATTACCATTACCCTGCACTTCTCACCAATCAAACCATATAAAAGTATCCCATAGTATTATAATAAAATAGGATCTTCTATCATTAAACAAAACTAAATATTGTTTAAAGCCGAATATTCAGGCCTTCTCTATTTTGTGGATGATCATAAATTGCTACTCAAAGCTTGGTTGACTCTAGGATATTTAGATTGCTATTCTAATTGTGGGAAAAAAAGAATACATTTTTAAAGTAATTGTTCATTTTTCTCAGTTATACACATAAAGTAACTTATATATTTTGTATGTATATATCAATAAATGAATTCTAAATTCCTAACACACCTAATATCAGAAATCCAGGTAATAATTTATAACACTAGGATGTCCATCCCCCTGCAATGTTTTGTGAAATGGGTAAAAAATAAAAATATAATATGTTATATCGATAGATGACTCATGAAGAAATCTTGAGTTAATTCTTTAATAAAGAAAATATGAATCATAGTTTTAAAATTAATATTTATTTTAAATTTAATAATTGAAATTAATCATCACTGTCATGATATTTTGAGTATTATTATTTGGTTAAAGTAATTAAATGAGGAAGAGACAGAATCAAATAATGACCTTCTAAAGTACAAAAGTTGATTACTGAAATCTAATATATATTAAATATAATTTCAAGTTCTTATCACCCGTTACCACTAGAATATTCATTATGTTTGAATAAAGATAGCATTTGCATTAATGAAAATGTCAGTGAAATTTCTGATAAAACCCTCTTCTGAAAATACCAAGGGTACAATTGCAAAATAACATATGTGTAATACCAATGTAAGTTTATTAGTCAAGCATGCTACTTGCTGTAACAAACAATTCCTAACTCAGTCGTGATGTAACACAGCTAAAATGCTATTTCTTGCAGTCCAGCATTTGTTTTCCAGGTTTGGGTGGGCTCTATGTTGTAGTCAGAAACCCAGGCTTCCTTGGTCTTGGGCCTCCGCTTCATATCAAGAACTATGGGTCTTCTCCATTCACCAAGTGAATAGGCAGGGGAAATGAGGATCACTCCTACAAGGCTTTTATGAACCAAGCTGGAAGTGGCACACATTACTCTATCAATTTTCACTGGCCAAAGCTCAGTCACATGGCTATATCTAACTTCAAGGGAGGCTGGGAAATGCAGTCTAGTTTTGTGCACAGGAGGAAAAGATGGGCTTGGGAAATGTATTAGTCTTTTTTCACACTGCTATAAAAACATATCCAAGACTGGGTAATTTATAAACAAAAGAGATCTAATTGACTCACAGTCCCACATGACTGGGAAGGCCTCAAGAAACTTACAATCATGGCAGAAGGGGAAGCAGACACGTCTTACACGGTGGCAGGCAAGAGAGAGTATGTGTAGGAAGTGAAAAGGGAAGAGCCCTTATATCAAGTCGTCAGATCTCGTGAGAACTCACTCACTAACACGAGAACGGCATGGGGGAAACTGCCCCCATGATCCAATCCACGTCCCACCTGGTCCTTCCCCTGACATGTGGGGATTACAATTCAAGATGATATGTGGGGACACAGAGCCAAACCATATCAGGGAGTCTTAGTTAGTTTCTGTTGTAACTGTCATACATCTTTATCTATTTCCCTAGAGAAGTACTCTGACAACTTCCATTTGGACTTTGGTGAAATCAATGCGTTAATAGGGGAAAAAGGCTAAAGGGAAAATAAACTTGAGTGATATTGCACATGGGGACTAGATGAATCCTGATTTGCTTGGCAAGGTGTTATTCTTTCTAGACTTCAGTGTCCTTACTTGTAAAATGAATGAATTACACTAGGTGTGGTCTCTACTGAGCGTTTTCCTATGGAAGATTAACTGTAGTTCCTTAGACTTAAGAAGACTAGTCTTAAGAAGAAAATGAATTAAATTCTAAGACTGACAGCTGAATAAGAGAAAATATTTGATCAACAAAATGTATTGCTTATCTATGAATTATACTTACATATTTTAGGTAGAAAAATCACGGGACTAAATCCTAAAAAATAGGAAGAGAGATGAATTTAAGAAAAATTATAAGATGCTAAAGGTACCATTAAGGATATTGTAGACAAATATAAAAGAATCTGAGAAACATTGAAAATTTAGAAATAGAGACTCAGTGGTGTAAATATTATAGATGATAGAAGTAGATAGAAAGACAGGCAGATAGACTGATAAATTATAGATGATAGGTAGATAGATATATGATAGATAGATAATAGATAGATAGATAGATAGATAGATAGATAGATAGATAGATAGAAATAGTACAACACAGACATTCAAAAACAATAGAGAATTATTTTGCTTTCTAAGTGGTCCTAGAGATGTGACTGAATTTTGATGAAACAAACTTAACATTAGTGGATATAACAACTTTATTTTTGTCATTGTGTCTGCTATTATTTTTTGTTCTTTTCTGGGCTGAGGTCTCAATGTTTAATTTAACTTATTTGTGCTTAAATAACTGGTTGATACCCTTGAAAACATGTAACATTAATTTAGTTTGAAATACTATGGGTGTTCCCCCTTCAATGCTATTGTGTGATTTGAGATTTGAGAATTTGTTACACAGACTTTCTTCAGAACCATTAAATATTGCATTTCTTGTGAACTACCAAAGCAATAAAATGTTACCAGTCATAAATGTAGCTATTTTAAAGCTTAAGTTGACCAAGCTTGAAAAATATATTTAAACAGTGAAGTTTTTAATCAAGGTTTACAATCATTTTGTAGAGGATCGCTTATGTCAGAATTCTGTTGACATTGCAGAGATTCTTGAATTGCTGTAGAAATATTTGTGATGTATTTCAATATGGTATTTAGCATGTGCATTTTCTAAAATGAAGAGTGTGCTATTTGTTTTTCTGTATTAGGAATACAACACTAGAATATATTACAAACCTGGTGGACCTTTCCGAATATACTAAGCTTTCTGATAAATGAATTATTAATGTTGACTTTCTAATACAGATAAAGGTAATGATGATATGGAAATGAAACCCTTTGCTGTGGTCTACTCTGTAGTCTATTCAACACTTTGAAAATACTGACTCTTTTTGTATCCAAATATGATTGAAGAAATATGGCAGATGTTTATCTAATGCCTTTTATTTATTGAAATCAAGTACATTTCTTCTAATGTAGAGCTCTTTCCATCAGCGCCCCATGAATATGAATTCGTGGAGAGTGCTGGACTTCTAGCCTCTGAAAATTACAGTAGTTCACTGAAGAAGACTCTAGTTTATATCACCTTTTAGAGAATGATGTTATGTAAAAGTTTATTCTAAATTACACACATACTGCAATTTGCTGTCTGTCTTCTAGCAGCTTTTCCTGTGCAACTGCTATTCATTTCACTTGAAATGTCCACACTTTGAGAAAGGCTTTACTGAACTCCCAGGTTTGAGTTAACCAATTTTTCTGTGAATTGTAATGACACAGGAAGCTTCTCCCTAAGACAGTTTCAAATTGTGTTGTATTTTCTTGTCTCTCTCCCAAATGAGATAGTAATCTCTGCATAGGGAGGAATTCGATAGTATTGCTAATTGCTTCAGTAGTGTCTGGCTCAAGACCTGATATGCAGTGGGTTTTCCTTCTTTTTATTTTTTTAAATAAATAATTGTTGATTTGTTGATTAAAATAAAGAAAAATAAGATCTAGTTAAGTCTACTGTCAGTTAAGTCTACATCAATTACATTATTTTTAATTCCTTTCAGTAACTCTTCATGTCATTCCTCTAATACAGTTTTGCCAGTTGTCTATCTAACCAACCCAAATCTAAGGATTTCTGCCAAACAGAAAACCATACACACACAATGCTATCTCCCAAACCACACATTCAAACCATAAAACAAGGAAAGAGGCAAAGAAAAATGAAATCACTATGCAGGGTCTGTGCACAGTGGCTCTTGCCTGTAATCCCAGCACTTTGGGAGGCTGAGGCAGGTGGATTGCTTGAATACAGGACTACCAGACCATTATGGGCAACATGATGAAACCCTGTTTCTACTAAAAAAAATACAAAAAATTAACTGGGCATATTGGCACAGGCCTGTAGTCTCAGCTACTCAGGAGGCTGAGATGGGAGAATTACCTGAGCCTGGGAGGTTGAGGCTGCAGTGAGCCAAGATCGTGCCACTGCACTCCTGCCTGGGCAACTGGCTCAGCCCTGTCTCAGAATAAATAAATAAATAAATAAATAAATAAATAAATAATAAATTTAAGAAATATGAATGTAGTAAGGCTTCTTTTGCCATTGTATGTATACACTTCTTTGTATACATACATTCATTCCTAGAATTTAAAATGAAAAGTTAGATTTCCAAAACAGAGTATATCATCAAGAATGTATTGAGGAAAGCAATGTCTAAGTATCTTCTCTTCACTTGATTACTTTTATTCACACTCCAGTTTATGTAAATATTAATCAAATATGATTTGTGTTTATTTAACTTTTAAAATTTCTGGCACAGGACAATTTAAGTGGCAAATTTTATGAAGAGTTATTTAGCGTATATTTAAATATTTTGTTTTTAGACTACTCTACACCCTTCGAGTTCTAACACCGAATAATTTTGATAATATCTGTCTTTTTACTTTGATCATTTTGGGGATTAGCTGTCCACCAAGAAATGTCTCCCTAATGGTGATTTACACCATTCACTCTGATGGTTTTCTATCAATAATAGGAACTATTTAAATATCTAAAATTGAGATGAAGTGCAATGACTACCACTAGAATAATTCATCTAAATTTTCCTGATATTTCTCAATTTTCAATTGCAGAAGTTGAATTTGGTCTATGAGATCTCAAAGCAAGACGAACATCAGTTTCAGATTTTTATAAAGCTGGGTAGTCTCCTATTCATGTAACTGAGCTAAAGACCTCTCTGTCTTTATGACTATCTTTGACAAATATAAATGCCATAATATTAAATTATTAGTTATAAATTAAAGCTCTATAGGTTCACATCAACAGTCTGTTTTGTTTATCGCAGCAGCTCTCAGGCATAAAGGTAATTTAAAAAACAAAAGGAAATATAAACCCAAATTTTAGTTTCAATTTCTAACTGAAACTTTGTAAATAACTATAGAAAGTCTGTATTTTTTCATTGTTGTTTTGCAGATTTTTTTTGTGTGTAGTTTTCATAACATACCATTTCTCTTTAAAAAATAGTGCTTAGAAACCTAATGAGAGATAGGGAGGAAGACCTTCGTTAACCTTTCAATACGTGCAGTATTCTGTTTTCATAGATATATTAATTCCTTACATTTGTATAGTGGAGGATATGAAGTTGATAAGGACCCAAGCAGTGGTGTAGTGAGCACTCCTGAGATTTTTTTATTTAAATGGAAAACACAGGTTTGAAAAATGCTGAGGCAGGCAGATCATGAGGTCAGGAGTTCGAGGCCATTCTGGCCAATATCTCTACTAAAAATACAAAAAATTAGCCAGGCGTGCTGGTGCACCCCTATAGTTCCAGCTATTCGGGAGGCTGAGGCAGGAGAATCACTTGAACCCGGGAGGCTGAGGTTACAGTGAGCTGAGATTGTGCCACTGACTCCAGCCTGGGCAACACAATGAGACTGCATTAGAAAAAAATAATAATAATAAATTAAAAGAACAACTAAAATGATTTAAAAATCATAAATTCAAAAGAATATATAAAATCTGACCCCTAAGCATAACTTCACAGAAAAAAATATTGAATACATTCTCAAATATGTAAAATTTTCTTTGGAAAGCATTAAACAAATCTCACAGAGAATACTCAAAGAGTTGAGGAAATGATTTTTTGTAAAGAACATAGAATAATGTATCCTCGCCTGTCAGAAAACTGTCAACTTTTGAGTCTTCTGCTCTGCGGTAACATCATTAGATGAATTAAGGGAGAATCTCAGGCATATGAAGCTCTGGTCTCTGATCTCAGAGAGCTTTATATTTTCCTTTACTTACTGGCACTTTTTTAAACCTACACATTAATTTTTATATCAGTTTACTTTAGTTATTAGAAATAGGTTCCCGATAAAATTTTATTTAAATAAAATGGTAACATAGCCCAGGATTATTAAATCTGAGATTAACCATATTGAAACACTTTTATTATCCCAGAGGGCTCATTTTGCTTTCCCTACTTATTGGAGTACATATCAGGGGAGATTGCATTATATTTGAATTTTAAATTACTTAGTAAAGAACTGCATGAGACTAAGATTGACAATGACAGAGTTAATGTGACATTGAGAAATGTGATGAATAAAAGACATAATTTATACATCATTATTATAACAACATACATTACTGATAAGTTAGGCACGAAGAGAATGTTTTGTTAAAGAATGATTTGGAGTGAATAGGGCTTGCTCAGCCGAATGTTCTTCACTCTGTTCAGATCAAAACAAACCCTTCCTGACGGTCTCAGCAGGAGTTGAAGAGTTTATGGATTAGAGATTACAGTATTACAGGTGTGTACACTTATGCTGTTCTAGAGTTTGTTTTTTATCTCTTATTTTCATACTTTAATCTGCTGGTTTATGAAGGAAAACAAAATCACACTCCCCAGAATATTATATGGTTTGCAAACATCCTAAACATATCTTTAACTAACGCGACACAGAATTAGACGAGATACACATTTTTCAGCAACGGTCACTGAAAATCAAGAATTCACTATTAATCCCAATGAGCTAATATATGAACATGTTGGAGAAATGTCTTTTGGGGGTAAAATAAATCCAAACTATTCATACATTTCAATGAATCTTTTAGCAATTATTTTCCTACATATATCACCAGAGAATGTGACTGCTAATGCCGCTTGCTCTACTATGTAAGGTGTCTGCAGCTCTTTCCTCAGCTGGAAAGACGACTCGAGTTCTGTAAAATAATTATTCCACTGTAAATGGAAATGGAAATGTGGTGTAAAAGAAAAAATGCAGATAAAATATGTTTTAAAAATCATTTTACTTGTTAGTTTTAAAAAATCCATTTAAATGGAACATATTCTAGATGTATGATTCTTAGTCATCATTTGAAGTTTTTATTTTTCTTTAATAAAGAACTTGTCATGGTTATTTTGAATTTCTGGATAGTACATTGTTTCTGAATGTTTATTCTGGATTCGAAAATAATACCATTAGAATAACCATGTGTAAAATAACAAACAGTAAGAACAGAAAATCTTTCAGTTAAGAGAGGTGGCAAAAGCTGTTTGAATGTTTCAGTTTTCCAAGTGTTACAATTTTGCTTTGGTACAACAGATGAAGTTTCCCAATAATCTGCTGTGTCGGGAATTAGTTGAGGATTTGTGGTTTTCAAGTAGTAGGTCAGCAATGATTTGAGAAAATCCTGAATTAAAGAGAAACAATTTAAGATAAGACGGGTGATCAGCTTAAAGTCCATTACTGCTGGCTTAGGTCTTAGAGCAGAAAAAAAATGTTCCACTGTAGTGCTCACAGAATCTGGGAAGTGGTTGACCAGAGACTAGGAAGAAAGAGGAAATAAAAAATAAGGGCTTTAATATATTAGACTGAGTATTATTCAATCAAATATTAAAATAATATTTTGATCATTTGCCAGGCTATTGTATATTTTTGTCTTAAACTGCCTTATCAATTAGAATTCTTAAGCAATCAGAAGAAAACAGTCTGACCTCTTTGGAACTAACCTCAAATTTCAGTTTGAGGTCATTTTATAAAATCCACTGGTTGCCTGCTGACATGGTTAATAAATATCTTTGAGAGTTAATGCTAATTAACATTTAAGAAAGAGAATCAGGGAATCAGGCAAGTGAAACAATTCAAATAGAGAAAAAAGTCTTCTAAGACCCAAATTGTAAATGATCACAAAGTATTATGCTGCACATGTAACTCCTCTTGGGACTGGAATGGAGCCAGATGGCCTCAAATAAGCCTGTGTTAGGGAAAGTAGATCTTTTTTTTTTTTTCCATAAAAGCAAAACAAAACAAAAGTGCGGTGACTTAAGTCCTTTCTTATTATTAGTAGAATGCACTTTCTTCACCGGAGTTTGTAGAGCATCAGGACAATGCTGACTGTTAGAAGAAACATAGCAATCAGTAATAAACGTGCTAGAGTTGAAATCTCAAGAAAGAAAAATCAGCGTTAGTTTAAACCGTGATTTCGATAATTTAAATATGAATAAGGGATAGTTGTTTGTATGCCTATTTTATTTTCATTTGTTTTTTATTGTATTACTTGGTGACAGGGGTAATTAGTTTGGCATGTTCTTAAAACTCTAAGGAATATTTCCCAAATACCCTTGCATCCTCAAGTCCTGAAGTTCATTGACACAACTGTAGTATCTAATTTAAATCCACTCCAAAAAAGGAAAAGGAAAAACGTGTGTGTGTCTTCAAAAAACAAAATGTTGAATTGAAATACAATTATCAAATGATCAACTAGATTTCTTAAAATATTAAATATATTAATATTATTAAAATGTTAAATAATATTAACATTAAAAATATGAAAACATTAAACTAAAATAATTTGCTTTCACAAATCAAATTTCTTGGAATAAATTTTTGTTAATCAAAATATCACAAATTACTATATCATGTAATACCTGGAGATGATTTTTTACATTTATATACAGTAAAATTTACCTTAATCACCCTTCCAGTGTACAGCTCTAGTGCGCTTTTTTATATGTATAGATTTGTGTAACCATTTTCTACGCTCAGGCTTTATGGTCACTTCTTCTCTTTATTACTACCTCATGGCAACCACAGATCTAATCTCTGTCCCTATAACTTTGCCTTCTCCAGAAGCCATATGGATAAAGTCCTACAGTATGGGGCCATTTGAAAGCGGCTTCTTTCACTAAGCATAATGCATTTGAGATTAACTTACAGTGTGTGCCTACCAATAATTTGTTTCTTTGCATTGTTGAGTGGTATTTCACTGTGTGAACGTTGTACAGTTTATCAGTTCTTTTGTTGAAGGACAGTTAGGCTGCTTCTCTATTTTGTCAATTAGGAGTAAAACAGCTATAAACATTCATGTACATGGTTTTGTGTGGACATAAATTTTTATTTTTCCAAGATGAATGTCTTGGAATGTTTATGCTGGGTCAAGAAAGTGTACATTAAGGTCATAGTAAGTTTAATTTATTGAGGAACTGCCAAACTGTTCTCCAGAGTGTCTGTACCAGTTTCAAGTTCAACAATATATGATGGATTTTTTTTTATAAATGACAAATATTATGTAGACAGAACTCCAGGTTCTGTTATATTTAATATTTATGGTTTCTGTTTAACGAGTGTGGTAAATGGAATAATGTTAGATTTATTAAAATATTAAACATATTAATATTAATATCAAAATATTAATGATTTAAAAGCTAAATCATTTTCTTTCAAAATCAAATTTTATGAAGTTTTATTCATCAAAATGTCACATATTAGTATATCATGGAACACCCAAGGATTACATATTTAAAATTTACATGCAGTAAAATTTAGCTTTACCATTACCACCACTCCAGTGCCCCCTTTTTCTCCCCCACACCCAGCCAAATATATCTAGGACTTAATCATGGAAAGTGTGAATGTATGGAAAACATGGAATATCTCAAAAAAAGGGGCTTGGCTGCTGTGACTAAGCATCTTGAGAAAGATGACTGCTGACATGAGTAACAAATCACTTTAAGTAGTAATTCAAATTAACATTGAAGAGACTAAAATCAGTGAATCAGGTGAGAGAAAAAATTCTGTTGCTCCCATGGAGCTCTCAATCTAGTGAGAGAGAGTAGATTTAAGGAAATATTATAGACAACTATAAAATATGCTGGATAGCGGTAAGTGTAAGCAAGGGGAAATGATAGGGAACTGTCCCAGGGTTGGAGGAGGAAGATCATGTTTGTAGTTCTCAGACAGTCCTTCACATAAGATGACACTGGAGCAGACTGAAGTGAGGGATGCTAGTCAGGTCACATACAGGAAAATAAAGTTCAAGACATAAGGCAGAGGGCTTGAAAAGGTTCTGAGGTGGTGGCATATTGGATATATTTGGAGAATAACTGTGTGGGACAAGAGTGAGGAAGGAGAGATTGAATGGAGATGGTGTTCCAGAACAGACAGAGACAGGCTCTTGTGGAGATTTACATACTTTGATATGAAGTCTGGATTTTATTTCTTTATGTGAGAGAAAGTCACTGGAGTGTTTTGCCTGGAAAAGCATTCCAGTGCTTTGCCTGGGAAAGTATTGTGAAGAAATTCAGTCTTTAAAACAATTGTTTGTATCCTCTGTGATGTATGATTTGCAGATTGAGGAAAATGAGTGAAACGGCCCGGGTAGGAAGCTATTACAGCGGTTGGTGTAGACACTAGGTGAGAGATGAGGCTGGTTTAAAGCAACATTATAGCAGTGGAGGTGTGAAGAAATTCTTGGTTTATGGATATAATTTGAAAGTAAATCCAACAGGATTTGCTGCTGGTCTAATGAGGTAACAGATAAGACAGAGAGATGTTGGTAATTATCACCAAGGTTCCAGATCTTAGAAACCAGCCATTTGTTCACCTAAGTAAAAAAATGAGAAAACTCAAGAGAGGGAGAAAGACATAGTTTGCTTTTGGGGGTAGGTATTAAATAGTTAAGTGGAGATTTTGAGTGAGAAATATAAGATGCAAATTTTACATTTAGGGGACAGGTAATAATTGCAGACAAAAATTGGGAATCACGAGAAAATAGAAATTTCTGAGCCCAGTAGTATCATATATAAGCTTGGAATGATAATATTCATATTAAACAATGGATGGAAAAATAAATTGTGATTTTATATAGACAGAAAATTTCTAGAATTTTCTATTGTTATCATTAATTATGTTTAAATATAATAACCATAGAAATGGGCATTTAATTTCATTGAAATGTGATCTTTTCAGGAACACTAATATATACTAAACCTGGTGTTTCACTTTTGCTGTTGGCTACTAGGGATATTCTATTTTATTTTATAATTCATAATCAAACCTTATTACCCTTATTTTTTCTTCCTCTTAAATTTCAAAATCCTAACTTTGTATTTTTTTCTTACCATTTTTAAAAATATGTCTTTTAGGATATGAAATGTAAATAAACAGAGAAGATGGTTTCCTTTCTACAGTTTAGGTTATTATCTGTTTATCAAAATCAATAGGTCCTATAATCGTCTGATCTGTGGTATTACATGAACTAGCAAATAAAGAATTGATGAAATTACATACACTATTAAAGTAAAAATAATTCCCAACAATATTTGCAAAGCTCTTGGATTTGAGTTTCTCAAATCATCAAACCATAATGCATGTGCATATTCATTATTATTCTCAAAATCACAGCCCAAGTAGAACAGAGAAGAGAGGAAAAAACTTATAATATTATTCGTGATTATGGAAGGACAAATAAACTGTGACTCATAATTTTAAAGGGCAATTTAGAAAGCATAACATTTCCCATTTAAATGGTTAGTATTCAAATAGTATCTAAGTACTATTCCAGATGTTATTTAGTTCCATAGTTTGAGTATATCTCTGTTTATTTTCTTTCAAGAGCAGAACATTTTGTAATAAATTTATGTGAAAGAGATTCAATTTTTTTGCTGTACTTTAATTTGTGCTTTCAGACACACATAAAGACATTTGTAAATCTATATAAGTAAAAAAAGATTTTTAATATAAATATGTGCACTTAACAGAATACTGGATTAATTTTTAATAAGTTATATAAGTCAAAAATATTGCTGAAGTTTTTTTTTAAATTGGGAACTATGCAAAATTTAAATGTGTATTATAAGAATAGTTAAAATATTTTTCCACTTAGTAAAAATATTTTTTCTACTATTTTATCTGTAAAATATTCTGCTATATTATCACAGTAATTTTTAATATAAATATAAATACAATATTACATATGGTACTTGTTTGTGACAACATATTATATTATCATAGTAATTTTTATATTATCATAATAATTATATGTATACTATATTCTACTATACTATCCTAATAATTTTTACTATATCATAGTAATTTTCCTATATATTTTCTACTATATTATCATAGGATTTTTTTTTTTTTTTTTTTTTTTTTGAGACAGAGTCTAGCTCTGTGACCCAGGCTGGAGTGCAATGGCATGATCTCGGCTCACAGCAACATCCACCTGCTGGGTTCAAGTGATTCTCCTGCCTCAGCCACCCGAGTAGCTGGGATTACAGGCATGCGCCACCACACCTGCCTAATTTTCTATTTTTAGTAGAGATGGGGTTTCTCCATGTTGGTCAGGCTGGTCTCAAACTCCCGACCTCAGGTGATCTGCCCTCCTCGGCCTCCCAAAGTGCTGGGATTACAGGCGTGAGCCACCGCGCCCGGCCTATCATAGTAATTTTTAATACAAACATAAATACAATATTGCATATGATTCTTGTTTGTAACAACATTGTGCACTTTCTATAGTAATATATAATAGGAAATAATGAAATTATTATTACAAAATTAAATAAAATAAATCCTTTATATTTTTCTATTTTTTACAAGAGACAGGATCTTTCTCTGTCACCCAGGCTGGAGTGCAGTGGTGTGATCATAGCTCACCGCCTTGAGTCCCTGGGCTTCAACAGTTCTTCCATTTCAGCCTCCCAAGTATCTGGCACTATAGGCATGAGCCACTGCGTGTAGCCAATATTCTTGTTTTTTAAAAACATAAGTTACTGTAATACGAAGGTTTTATTGGCCATCTTTAAAAACAAGAAATTTAAAAACTGCATTGTAACAAAATAACTTTTTGTGAGGAGTTATTTTAATATGAATAGCTGTCAAAAAGTGCCATTGGCCCGACATATTTAAGTATGTTACAGAGACATACAGTGCTAATCTAATAATCACTTGAAAATTTCTTCTTTGCTTAATGTTTCTTCATTGATAAAACATAATTTAATGTTTCCTTTTGATTATAATGTGGAAAATATAGTCAAATATTCATTTGAATGATGTAGGCATATTCTACAACATATTCAAAACAGAGTGATAAAGGTTGCCTAAAAAATGTCATTAGGGACATTTTTGACAATTTATTTAATAAATTGTAATCCACTTTTCACATTTTAATATATCATTCAAGGAATGAGAAGGATATTTTTGCTTGGATTTATATCTGATAAATATGTATTTTTATTGATATATTTAATTTGCAACAAATGTATAACAAATTTTATATCTCTACAGCTTTATGAGTGTTGTTATACTAGAAATGAGAAGATATGCATGGATTAAAAATTTTCTAAGGTTTAGAAAGAATGACTTTCATTTGTGACTGTATGCTGCAGTTGATGAGAAACAATAGTCCAGATAAAAACCTAATGCCACCTAAAACCCAAATCACTTTTGTAGATCAACCAGATTGCATTAAAAAGCATCAACCAAAAGCAAAGTAATAGTAAGAATTCAAAATTGTAAAAAAATCTCTGATGCCCCCAGCGTTGGCCAAAGCCTGGTGATACAGAGCCAATCAAGTTAGGGGAAAAGACCATGTAAAAAGGAAAGCCAGATAAAATCAAGAGTCATACCGTTAAGAACTGGTCAAAACATCCAGCAAAGCAAAGAAAGAATGAAGTAACAAAAGAACGAAAGCAGGGATTTATTGAAAACGAAAAGTACACTCCACAGTGTGGGAGCTGATCTGACCAGTGACTCAAGCGCCCGGATACAGAATCTTCTTAGGTTCAAATATCCCCTAGAAGTTTCCCATTGGCCACTTCATGTTCACCACATGAAACTGAAGTGGTAGCCCACAATCAGTCTGATGGGTTGCAGAAAGCAGCCAACCAGAAGCTGAAGTGAAGTTACAAAGGTCACATTCCTGTGCAAGCATCTGACTGGTTGCAAAAAGCAACCAACCAGAAGCTAGGGCGAAGTTACAAATATTGCAAAGGAAGACTCTACCCGCAATCAGTCTGATTTGTTGGGGACAGCCAATTTCCTATTGCTCTACGTAAAAAGTAAGAGGGAGTAGACTCTGGCCCTTTTGTTACTTAGGCGTGGAAAGTTAGAGTTTTCCTTTCAATTTAGTTCTAGGAAGTTGGCCTGAAATAGCCTTAAGTTCCCTGACTCCAAATAAAAAAATATATATTCCAAATATTAAAACAAGAGAATCTGAATGGGAACAAACAAAACAAGGGAAAAAGTAATAATATCTGCAGATATACAATATCACATGTGTACTTTTCAATTTTAGAAGGTTTTTAAAAATGTGATGAAAGAACAAAAGTCTATAGAAATAAACCAGCAGTTTTAAATTAAATAGAAACTCTAGAATTTATAGATGGCGAGTGTGTGTATATATATATATAACTCATAACAAGAAACTAATATAAAAATAATAGACAAATATTCAACACTTTCTGGCTTGAATAATGAATATGTTCATTAGTTAGCTTCACCAATTACGAATTCATGCCTGGGAATTTATGCCTAAAAAACATTAATTTGTTTGCATTATTTATGGGATGCATACTATAATTAAAATAATTAAAAAGTTGGCCGGGCGCGGTGGCTCAAGCCTGTAATCCCAGCACTTTGGGAGGCCGAGGTGGGCAGATCACAAGGTCAGGAGATCGAGACCATCCTGGCTAACACGGTGAAACCCCGTCTCTACTAAAAAATACAAAAAACTAGCCGGGCGAGGTGGTGAGCGCCTGTAGTTCCAGCTACTCGGGAGGCGGAGGCAGGAGAATGGCGTAACCCGGAAGGCGGAGCTTGCAGTGAGCTGAGATCCGGCCACTGCACTCCAGCTTGGGCGACAGAGCGAGACTCCGTCTCAAAAAAAAAAAAAAAAAAAAAAGTTAGTGAAAAGGTTAAATGGCAGGTTAAACACAGCTGAAAAGAAGATGCATCAACTCAAATGTATACCCCAAGGTACTACGCTGAATGTAGCACAGACGAAGAGATGGAAATCATCAAAGATTCTGAGAGAAGAAAAATAGAACAAAAAAGTAAAATAAAATTCTAAAATATATTCTGGAAGGAAGCTGTGGCAAGCATGAGCGAGATATAATATTCAGAAATAAAATGGCTAATTTTTTTCCAGAATTTAGGAAAATCAAGAATTATCAGATTCTGGTAGTGCAGTATCCTCCAAAAGAATTAATAAATGAGATCTGCCCCAAAACACATGATTGTGAAAATGCAGAAGAAAATATAAAAGTTCTAAATGCAGATAGAAATATAAAACATATTATTAACTGAAACAGAACAGCAATTATTATTAATAAAGTAGACTAATGTCTCAAGAGTCAAAGTAAAGCTAATTTTTAAAAAGCCTCAAGAGAGCTGAGAATTTCAAATTAGAACTTGTACCTGGCAGAATTCTCTTTTAAATGGTAAATTTACTTAAAAGGTACAATGTAAGATTTCCAGCTGTTGGATACCCTAAAAGTTGTGACTTTACCACTACGCAATCTGTGCATGTAACAAAATTGCACTTGTATTCCAAAAATGTATGTAAAAAAGTTAAATTTATTGTTGGTAAATTAGTTTAGCTGGGTGACTGAGAGTGCATTCTTAGGTGTCAATAAAATCTATAATTTATATTTCCCTGAAATACATATACTGCTATTACAAAGAGTGATGTTGCCAATAGACAAAGCATTCAATTCTCTATAACATTAAAAATAGCAAATGTTTGAGACAATATAGATTAATGATAAATCATATTCACTGCTGTTAGGAGACTAAATTAAACAATACCTTTAGAACATAAGTTTGTATCATCTAATATATTTAAATATATTCATACTCAATAACACAATGGTACCATATCAAAGCATACAGTACAGAGAATGATACCTTCCATATACTAAGAGAAATAAGCAAGAATGCTTATTCTAAAATTGTGTATCATAACAACAACAATCTAGAAAGAATCCAAATGTAATTTCACAACACAAAAGACAAATTACAATATAGTCACACAACTAAAACTCTATACTGAAGTGAAAATAAATGCACTATAGCCACATTCAATAAATGAATGAGCAAAAAAGTGGCAAACAACAAAAATTTTGTGTGGTATGATTTCTTTTCCATAAAGTTAAAAATGCAAAATTAGAACATATCTACTATATTTTTGTAAGATAAAGTATACATAGAAGCAAATGAATTAAAAATAATTGATAATACAGGCATTGAGATGCTTCAAAATATGGGAAATATTCTAAAGTTCTGTTGTTTAAAATAAGTAGTGAACATATGGCAACTTGACTATATATTTTATATATATATTTAAATATCTGTTAGGGAAAAATGGAGGAAGAGAGGAAGGGAAGGAAGGAGTGTGGGATGGAGGGAGGGTGGAAGGAACGAAGGAAAGATGGAAGGAAGGAAGGAAATGAAGGAAGGAAGGAAGGAAGGAAGAAAGGAAAGAAGGAAGGAGCTAAGGAAATAATTTTGTATTTATAATAAAATTATTACAACAATTTTATATTTGAGTTGGTAATTTTATATGTCGCTCTTGTTTATATCTATTTCTTTTCTTTTTGACTGTTAACACTAAAGGACATATTGATAGTAGGTTATTTTGGAGTTGCTTCTAAGGATGAGTGTGACTATCTTTTGCCTCTTAACAATTAGACTCTCAGAAAAATTTAGAAACCTGCAAAAATAATCTGGTGAAGCATACGTTTTGTCTCTAGCCCCAACTTTTTTCTATAGTTCCAGAATATTTTTGTCTTTAACATTCCTATATGAATTTCTAACACATGTTTCAAACATAGTGTGTTCAAAATAGAGTTCTTTTTTCCCCTCTCGTTCAAATCTATCCCATCTTCCGTCTTTATTTCAGTCAATAAAACAGAATCATCAGTTTATACATGTACACATAATTATTGTTTGTCAAGTAAAAAACAATCCTTATAGCTTTTGTTCCTCAGTTTCTCTCAAACTTCAAGTCTTTTATTAAAGTTTACATGCAAACAGTAGCAGACATCTATATATTCTCTCTGTTTAATGGCTACTAAGCTGGTCTCAGCCCTTTGTCTCTCACCTAACTTCAGTCTGAATTAGTCTTCGTCTGTCACTCTTGATACTCAATACATTTTGTCTTCCTTATTTGTCACTCTTATCATAAGTGCTGAAAATAGTGCCTGGCACGTAGTAAATGTTCCATAGTATTTGCTGAGTTACGAATGAACCAGGAAGTTAAATAGTATTAATATAGCCTTGGTCAGTACTTTCTGGATCAAAAACTTTTGGAAAGGAGTCCAGAAATGTGAGCATTTTTGAAGGTCTCTAGAAGACCATTAGGCATTTTTAAAGTCACTGCATTAGGGTGTGAAAGACACTTCTAAAACTCAATACATTTTATTTTTCAACTATGCAATATATTCTGGTGCAAAAAAATATGTTGTTTTGAAATTTACAAACAAAATCAGTTTAGCAGTTGAAAAGTTAACTTTAGGCTGGGCACAATGGCTCATGCCTATAATCCCAGTACTTTTGGGAGGCCGAGGCAGGTACAACCCAGTAGTTCAAGACCAGCCTGGGACAACATGATGAATCCTTGTCTCAAAAAAAAAAAAAAAGTCTAGCCGGATGTGGTGGTGTGTGCCTACAGTCCCAGCTACCGAGCAGGCTAAGCCGAGGTCACACCTTTACACTCAGGCCTGGGTGACAGAGCAAGACCCTATCTCAAAATATATATATATATATATAAATTATATTTTCAAATTAATAATAGCTTTCATGACTATGCATTTATGATGTGTCAAATGTCTTTCTGTGCTTTCCAAGAATCCAATGATAGATTTCATGCAAACACCTTGTGAGATAGACACTATAATTATCTACCTTGAGGTACGGTAAAGTTTATTCCCTGTTCAAAGTCACACAGTTAATAGACACAGGAGCTATGATTCAAATCTGTTGCATACTCATAGCTTCAATACATATATGCTCATTATATTTACAAATAAATCAGTTTGGAAGAGAAATAATCTGTCTGCAGATGGTCAAATTAGCCTTTGATCAAACAAGCATTTGTTCAACATTAAATAGCTGGTTTCTTTCCTTGAAAATGAAGAACATTAATTCCTATGTACCTCCTAATATATTGTGAAGTATCATGAATATTATATGTGATAATATATGTAGGTTTATGTTACCCATAACACGAAACTAGGTACGTATTTGGTTTGCTGGGTTGCTTTATGAAAATCCAGAGAAATTAACAATTTTGGTTGCAACAATTATTCTGATAAAATATGTGACCAATAAAAATGTGAAATACTGAAATTTCCACAAATTAATAATTAATTTATCTACAAAACAAACTCAAAAACTACCTCTAATCTTGAAAATTTTAAATATGCAAATAAGTCTATGGAACAGTTTTTTTCTAAGTGCAAATATGTAGAGACTGATTGGCTAATATCTATGTTATGTTCTGTGTTAACTATGTAAGGTAAAACTGTATTAACTTCAGTAATCAGTGCTAGTAAAGCATGTTATACAAATTCTTTATAAAACAAACTGAAATAGAGTCATAAAGTATTTGGTTTTATGAATTAAACAACTGTGCATTACTTCTTTAATAGACTGATCAGATATTCATGTAACACATATTCAATTGTTCTTCACCTGGAAAAATTATTATGAAAGTAGTATGTGTTTCCTGGGTCTGTGGTTTTCAAAGAAGTGGCTATATTTTTAAAGATACAAATAAAATTACTGATTTAGATGTATCTATGTATTTTAAGGAATCTTTTTGCCTCAACAAGCTTTATTCTCTTCCCTACCTGTCATTCCTTTTGGGTTTGTTTTCATTATGCTGAGAATTTGACCCATTTAGTACACTTGATTAGTATCCAGCTGTCTGAGATGTTTCCTTGCACAAAAATTATTTGAGAAAAAAAGGAAATAAATTAATATGTATTGAACATTTGTAATGCATCCAATACTTAGCTTACTTTATTTAATTGAATCCTAATACAACCTTAAGGTCAGCATTATTCACAATTGTAGCTCTGAAAAGATAAGTGATATTTACTCATTCATTAAGAATTTATTGAGTGTCATTAAGAATTTATTGAGTGCTGAGTATATGCCAGACTTTCCCTATTCTGGAACTTGGAAAGCATTGCCAAATGGAAAACAAATCCTGCATTCATGGATGACACTATGATGTGATATAAAATAGGGTCAAAATTAGAAGCCAAGATTAAATTAGGGTATTATTCACATATTTGAACTTCCACTATACCATGATAGTCATTTTGTCTTTTTTTACTCTTTCTCTGCTCGCTGTGTGTGTGTGTGTGTGTGTGTGTGATTGAACAAATATTTGATCTTTGTGATGGAAAAGGGAAAATTCTTAAGTAACTTACTCTTGTGAAAAGACAGACACAAAAGCAAAGCAGAATAATAATTATTTATCGTTTAGACATCACTATCACTTACATATGCCATACACTGTGTTATGTACCATGTGATGAACAAATTATACATGTTTTATCTTATGGGGTTTGTAGTCTAGCAAGGGAGATAGTTCAAAAAGAAACCAACACAGTAATCAAGTTCCAACACTCATTCTTTCACTTTCTCTGTTGTCTCTATTACAACAGATTTACCTTGCAGTCTTAAGATGACTGTTGATATTAATCAGAGGTACAGTCTTTTTTCTTCAGTTTCAGTGGGAGAGTAGAAAATGGGGAAAGTAAGATAGGAGGAGGAAAGGAGAGGTAAAGAAATTGAAGGTGGGAGAAGAGTTTTGAAGACAAGGAGAGAGAGATTTTAATCTTGAATATGATTTCTGCATTTAAGTCTAATTATATCAATGTAAGACACATACACCCTGGACAAATACCTATCTGTAGAAGAATGCCATATGCTAATGTATTAACACTGGCACAGTGCCTGGACATTCATGGTTTGTTATTAGAACAAAGTTTCTCAACATCGGCACAATTGATATTTTCAGCCAGAGAATTCTTTGTTCTGGAGGGCTTTCCTATGCCCTGTGGAATGTGCATCCGACAGTGACCTTTACCTATTAGATGCCAGTAACACTCACAGTTGTGACAATCAGAAAGGTATTCAGACATAGCTGAATTATCTCTAGAGGACAAAACTCACCTTTGCTTGAAAACCGCTGAAATTAGCATAATCTCTACCTAGAGCTGGGGAAGGTGGAATGGGTGGCGGGAGTCATCCGTAATGTCAACAACAGTGATATTATTCTCATTTTGCTGATAAAGGATCTGATATAGATTGAGAACCTTATTTGTGGTCGCACAACCAGTAATCTGGATCTGCCTGAATGTGAAGCCAATATTCTAACAACTTTAATACACTTTCCCTCCTTAATAGTTACTATCACCCACTGAGTATCTTATGTTTAAAAGAATTCGCATACATTACTACATTACATTACTACATTTTTTCTCATAGATGTCATAGATGTTCCCTGAGATATGCAATTTTTGATTTTTTTTTTTTTTTTTTTTTTTTTTTTTTTTTTTTTTGAGACAGAGTTTTGCTCTGTTGCCCGGGCTGGAGTGCAGTGGAGATCTCAGCTCACTGCAACCTCTGCCTCCTGGGTTCAAGCCATTCTCCTGCCTCAGCCTCCCAAGTAGTTGGGACTACAGATACGTGCCACCATGCCTGGCTTATTTTTGTAGAGACGGGATTTCACCATGTTGGCCAGGCTGGTCTTGAACTCCTGACCTCAGGTGATCTGCCTGTCTCAGTCTCCCAAATTGCTGGGATTGCTGGCATAAGCCACTGAGTCCGGCCTTTTGTTATCTTTTCACAATAACAATATTGCTGCATTAGATGACTTAGTATATAAGGATACGGCTTTCTAAATATGCCCAAGAGGCATAAAGAAGATGGTTAAAGAAGATGATAATTTGAGACTAGAGGAATGAGAATGGCCTGGAACATATCCAAGGATGGCACATTGAATAACTGGTCTAACTTTTGCAAATAAAACTGTGAGATAATGCAGCATTAAGAAACTACAATGATTTAGGTGTTATTGTGGGTAAAGTGGCTGGAAGTGACAGAAGGTACAACCATTTATGCTTATGGGTATATATACAGTCGACGATAAGTAGTCATTGAAAAACTGTGGCCAGAAAAATTAATAGTAGTACAAATTTGTGAGAAAGATAATTCTGATAATATTCTGGAGATCAAATTGACACAGGGTGAGGAGGTTACTTGAGACAGAGAGATGAATTGGCTCGGGCAAGGCTGGGTGAAAGACGCACACCTAAACTAAAACAGCAGCTTGAAAGGGAAAGTCAAGTTCCGTAGAGATTCAGCAAATGAGATCTACAAGAGATGTTAGCTGATTTGAAACAGTAAAAGGGAAGGTAACAACCATATTTTTGTCTTGGCCATTTGATTAGTACAATACTGATAAATGGAAAGCCAGGAAAAAAATCAAAGGAGGAAAGGCTCAAGTGAGTGTAGGGATTGTAGATGATGAACAGAATGAAGAAATGGTAGACTAAATTCAACCAAGTATTTCTATTTCATTTCAAAGCTATGTTTATTTATTTCCCTGATTTTTAAAAAGTCCTGTTTTAGTTAAAATTATGCTATTCCTCAAATATTTAAATATTTAATTAAATTCCTAATTGGTTATCTTTATATTTCTGATGCAGCTTTTATCTATATAATGCAGCTGAGAGCATACTGTAGCTACATTTGTATCATGCTTCTCTCATTTTAAATTTTTTATGTGTTCACCTATGTTCTTTATACATAGACATAACTGAATGTCACCATAATATTCTATTAAACTGACCTAATTGAATTAAACCCTTATTGCTCAATAATCAATTATCTATAATTATTTATTAAAAAACTCTGAAGTGACCATCTTAGAATGTGATTTTTTTCTCTATATTTAATTTTTTGGTAAGAATAAGTTCTTGTTTGTTTGTTTATGGAATCAAAGTTTATGAATATTGAATGCCCCTCTTGGGCGTTTCTTTCTTTCTTCCATAATGGACTTTGCTAGATTATTTTTACACAGGTAGTATTTAAGTATGCTAGTTTGCTTGGATTTTGTCAAACATTAACACAATTATTTTTCATTGCCCATATAATATGCAAATAATTATATATGTAACCTTCATATAATTTTGATGTATTTTATTAGGTCAAAAGTTAACCATAATATTCATACACATGTAAATATTTGCATTTCTTTGTTTTTATATTGCCTATTTATGCTTTGCCTCAAATATCAACTTCCATCACACAGAAAGTGTTTATTTAATTGATGATTAATTACTAATTTGAGATACTGATAAATATATTAATACCTTGTACTACTTAAGGCATTAACTTTAAGAGAGTAATATAGTTTATTTAAAGAAGCAATTTTAGTTAAAAGACAATTTCAAGATAGTAGGTAAACATGCAAATATAATAATATTGTGTAACCTGCAATACATATGTGTATGAATATAAAATGTATATGTATGAAACTGAACAAATTTGATAAAAGCCCTTAATAGATGAAGCAGGGAGTTGGAATTTGAACTGATGCTCTGAATATATCATTCTATTTTTCTATTTGAATTAACAATAAACCTAAATATTTCCATAGGCAAGTATGTGAGAAAGAGAAATCATTTTACTAGCCAATTACAAATTACATTTGATGCTGTCTTTCCTGCTTTTCTCTTGTGGAAAAACTTAAGGATAGAGTGAAAAAGTTACCACTTAATTGCTGCATACAAATTAATAAATGATAAAAATCATTTATTTCTTTATTCCTCAAGGGTACTTACTTCCAAATGGGTTCATCTCTCATTAGTCTTACAGGGCAGAAAATAACAATTCTATTTTAGAAAGCAAACTACAGAAAAAAATTTAATATGCAGAAAAATGTGTATGTATTTCATATATTTTATATTTTAATTTGATCAATAATTTAATCAGAATAAAGTATAATTGTATTAAAATTATAATTGTTGTTAAGGCTACACTGAATAATTCACTCAGTATTCAGGTAATATGTGAGGGCTAAAATATTGAAAAGACTTAGTCCCTATTTTAAGGAGTTGATACTGTAGTAAGAACCTGAGGCAGGAGTTTCGGAGAATTGAGTGAAGAATTGAAACCACACACACACACAAACACACACATACACACACACACACACACACACACACACACACACACACACACACACACTACAGCTTAGAACACTATGAAACATCCAAATGAAAAATTTAACACCTAATGATGCATCAAATCAAAAGACCTATGAAATGTCTCAGCAGGCATACAAGTTCTACAGACATCTAGGCCTGGAGAGAGAACAAAGGAAAATTAGGAAAGGGATGTGTCACAGACACCGGGAGAAGAAAGAGTTTTTCCGAAGAGGCAAAAAAAAAAAAAAAAAAAAAAAAAAAAAAAAAATATATATATATATATATATATATATATATATATATATATATATGGTTTCATAAAAATAAATAAATATTTCTGGTGAAGTTCCAGAAAGTAATTTCACAAAAACTGTCTAAATCTTGGGAATACTGTATTGACAATGTTGGGTCTGGAGTGTAATTTTTAAAAGGGAACCTTCATTCTGGAGATAAACTAATAACAACTCCTAAAATACCTTCCAGGTAAGATGTGAGCTAGAAGTAAATCCTTACTCCAGTAGCCAGGAAGAATTTCTGGAAGCACTTATAATACTTAAAGATTTACACCAATGCGCAGTGCTGCTCCCTTTTCTAACTACAATATTTTCTGTGACCTGGACATTTTGTGTAGGATAATTTCTTTGACATAGCTGGTTAAGAAAAATATACGCAGCAGCTGGAAAGAAAAGTCCATTAAATATTCTTGTAAAATAATTATTGTTTACATTTCCAACATGTTTCAAGCAATAGCAGCAAAGAAAATGAAAGTTTTTTTAAAATTGCTATTCTAGAGATAGTAAATTTCAATGTAATATAGAAATCTAAGGAGAATATGCAGCCCGATAGGTCAAACCAGCCTATTTTTTTTTCTACTGTAATTAAAATCAAGGCAGAAGGCTTTTTTTTTTTTTTTTTTTTTTTTTTTTTTTTTTGAGACGGAGTCTCGCTGTGTCGCCCAGGCTGGAGTGCAGTGGCGCGATCTCGGCTCACTGCAAGCTCCGCCTCCCGGGTTCCCGCCATTCTCCCGCCTCAGCCTCCGAGTAGCTGGGACTACAGGCGCCCGCCACCGCGCCCGGCTAGTTTTTTGTATTTTTAGTAGAGACGGGGTTTCACCGTGTTAGCCAGGAGGGTCTCGATCTCCTGACCTCGTGATCCACCCGCCTCGGCCTCCCAAAGTGCTGGGATTACAGGCTTGAGCCACCGCGCCCGGCCGGCAGAAGGCTTTTAAGACTTTTGAAAGATTATGGAAATGTCTTGTAAAGAAAGCAAATCTGAATACTGGAACGTTATTGGAACATTGTAGTAACAAGGTAATATTTCACTGCTTCTATGTCTCATCATGACTTTTCTGACATCCCGATGTATTATAAGTAGGAGCTTTCAAAATTATACCCTGGTTAGAATATGATTAATAAATGAGAAGAAATAGTATGTGTTTTCATGCACATCACTGATTGCATGTTTTTATTTACTTTTATATGTACTTCATGGTGATATTCTTTAACCTAGGATTTCCTTCAAATCATTCTGCAACTGACTTATACATCGAATAATAATCTTTGCAACAATGATTAATTTTAAACTGGATAAGAGATATGTAAACTTTCCCCCTATAGTGTTTGCAATTATGTCTCTGGAAGTATTTAAAACTCTTGGTCACTTTTTATCTCTGGACAATCTGATTGTTTTCTGCCATTTTGTGGTTGTCTTCTGAACATTGTGTATTTTATTGGTGTCTCTTTCTTTCTTTTCACCTGATACATACAAGTGCTCTCTAGGGAAAAAATAAAATAAAAACGGACCTTGTTTTCATGTTGTGCTCTATCCGTTGGTCCATTTATATAAATGTATAGGTTTTGTTTTTATCACTCTGCTTTTCTATGTAACTCTGTATATCTCTGATTATTACAACATTTCTCCCTTTACACTATGTCCCATAGCTAGGTATCTATTCCAAGATAGTTCAGTAACATTATAAACATAATACAGTCAAAATTGCACTCATTATTTTTCACTATCATTAATGCTGTTTTTTTTTTTTTGTTTGTTTGTTTGTTTGTTTGTTTTTTGAGACAAAGTCTCGCTCTGTCGCCCGGCCGGAGTGCAGTGGCACCATCCTGGCTCACTGCAACCTCTGCCTCCCGGGTTCAAGCGATTCTCCTGCCTCAGCCTCCTGAGTAGCTGGGATGGCAGGCACCTGCCACCATGCCCAGATAATTTTTTTGTATTTTTAGTAGAGATGGGGTTTTACTATGTTGACCAGGATGATCTCAATCTCTTGACCTCGTGATCCTCTCGCCTCAGTCTCCCAAAGTGCTGGTATTACAGTCGTGAGCTACCACACCCATCCTCATTAATGCTTTTAAAATAATTTCACTCTAATATTGCACCAGCTTCCCAACTTTCCCACTACATTTAGCTTGGCTCCTCACATTAATAAAAACTGCCTTTAATTTAATCTATTTTCCCAGCTGTAGACTAAGTGCTACATTTATTTTTATGTTATTTAATCCTTGCAACAACTGGCGAGGTTAGTCATAATATTCCCATTGTACAGATTTATAAACTGAACTTCACAGGATTTAGATACATTGTCTCTAACCACACAGCTCTTAAGAATCAGGGATGCTGTTGGAACCCTGATCCACCTGACTCCAAAGCCAGTGAATAAATTATAAGGCTGGCCACCACTACACATTGCTGTGAGAATGAACCTGAAATGTGTTACGTTACTTCCTTCATAACATCCTTTGTGGCTCCTCTCCTCTCCGGATGTTAGTATAACTCCTCGGATTACAAAATATTTCAGGATCGAACTTGATGTATTCTGTTTCTAAAGGATACGTTTAAAATAATGTGTCCAATACCAAACTAATCCACAGGTCTGCAGAATAAACAAAAGTTGACACTATTCTTGGAGCTTTATGGAGGTTTCAACTAAATAGAACACCTTGAGTTATAACAAATGTCAACAAAAACATGAGACAGCAGCAAGAACAAACAAGCACCATTTTTTTTTTTTTTTTTTCACTGATAAAATCAAGCTTGGAAGACATGGCTCTAAATTTTTTAGCCTATCAGCCTCAAAACTCTGACTGCAGAAGTGGCCAGACCCCTTCCAGCAGTGCTGAAGTCCTTCTCTAGAAGAAACAAGGCTCCTGGAGAAATGGCTGTTGGCTCACTGGTGGCAGGTCTGCAGCCCTCAAGGGAAAGTTAGGTAGAGTTGTGGCAAGGTTATCAAATTATACTTAGCAAATTTTCAAGCAAGATAAATAACTATTAAGTGTGGAACTTAACAGTTCACTTGAGGGAGGGTGAGGAAAATCACTTCTTGTGGAAACCAGGAACTGGAAAAGGCAAACTCTTTTATGCTATTTACACAGATTGAGTTTGTGATGCAGATATTCTCTTTTCTTTGCCCACATCATATCCAGTCTGTCAATTCTGCTACCATCACGCCTGTCAATGTTCTCTATTTATGTTATTGTAACTATTGCAACAAACTGATTCTCCTGCTGCTTTATTTTCCTTTTTGTGTTGACTTTCCCCATGACCTGAATGAGAACATTTACCCTCCTGCATATCTTTGATGATAAAACCTCCCTTGTCTGAAACTAAACAGAACAAATATTTTACTGTATATAGTAAAAAGTAGTTGGCAAAGCAAGCTCATCTGTCCTCTTAATTAAACCTACCTTGTTCATCATGATTATACACTGTTTACATCTAACAAGATCATTTGCCTGTCCCTAAGCAGAACCATCAATTTCCTAACACAACACTCTTGTTTTTCTTCCTTTATACCTGTAACAATGATAGCCATAAATAGAATGCATTTGTTCATTGAAATATGAATGCTTAAATGTTAGATAGAAAAATGAAAGATGTTCACTGTTACTGAGGAGTAGAAATTTCTGCAAAAAAATGGGCTTTCCATATATTTAAGTATTATTTTATATTATTTGTTGCCAATTTGATCAAATCAGACTGCAATGTTATCGCTGATATTTGATGAGGAGAATATTTTATACTTGATGGAGAACTAGCAATACATATATTTTTTACTCACCCATACATTTACAGCTTATATTTTTCAGATAATTTGCATTATAACAAAAGTATATTTGTAAATTCTTAACCTTCTTTTAGAAAACAGAGAAAGTACAACTGTTGAGGATTTCTAGGTTCTTTATTATTTCTTTCTCAATTTTTTTTTTTTTTTTTTTTTTTTTTTTTTTGAGACGGAGTCTCGCTCTGTCGCCATGCTGGAGTGCAATGGTGCGATCTCGGCTCACTGCAACCTCAGCCTCAGGAGTAGCTGGGACTACAGGTGCACACCACCACACCCAGCTAATTTTGTATTTTTAGTGGAGACGGGGTTTCACCATGTTGACTGGGATGTTCTCTATCTCTTGGCCTGGTTATCCACCCACCTCAGCCTCCCAAAGTGCTAGGATTACAGGCATGAGCCACCACGCATGGCCTTCTTTCTCTCTTTTAGTGACTTCTTGTAGATCATTCCAGCCTACACTGAATATGGCATCATTTCCAATATTAGGACTTTGCTTGACTAATTTTGGTAGTGATATTATTACTGCTTTAAAATTGAAATTGTAAAAGCAGCTCAATCTTGTATATTTTGCTATAGGAAAACCATTAATTGCTGAATTATTATAGGCTCACAGTCTTTCATATTTACTCATAAATACAATAATTATTTATGTTGGTGCTTATTACATCTTATTTTAACAACTAAAAAGCAATGGTGAAGTATCACAAGTTAGTAAAAAGTATTTATTAAAAGATTATCAAAGACACTTTATATAGAGTTTTAAAAATGTTTTTCTACAGTGTATTTATTAAATTGCAAGTATTTGCACAAATAATTCATTCCTATTGAGGGTTAATTTGATCTCAATATTACAGTTTCTCCCAAAGAGGGAAACTGAAGTCTCTTGAGTATGCTATGTCAGTTTTACAAGGTGAGGAAAGAGTAATGATGTTACATTACTTTTCAGTGAGATGGAATGAACTAAATTTGCATCAAGGGAAAAATGATTTCTTAGCCACAGACACATGCATTGATCAGATTGTCTGTGAGTAGTTTATTCTGTGTATTTATATATTTTCTTTCCATCCTGCTGTCAACTATTATTATGCCACATTTATCATCAGAGAATTAAAGTGAAAAAGCGACTTCCAAAGATTGCTTGAAATAAGTTGAATCTTGCCCAGTAAACTCTTTAGCTGCTTCTCTAGCAAGAATCTGAATGAGTCAGCCTCTACCTATCAAAAAATATAATGCTACCTGGATTTTTTATTTTACCCAAAATTGGCCTGCTGGATTTTTGTACCATATTCGAATGAGGATCAATATCAGAATAATTCCTGTAATTTGAATGATATTACTCAACTAGCATTTAGGATTTCTTCCCTTCCCTTCCCTTCCCTTCCCTTCCCTTCCCTTCCCTTCCCTTCCCTTCCCTTCCCTTCCCTTCCCTTCCCTTCCCTTCCCTTCCCTTCCCTTCCCTTCTCGCTCTTTTTTTCTTTCTCTTTGATGGAGTCTCACTTCCAGGCTGGAGTGCAATGGTGCTATTTTGGCTCACTGAAACCTCCACCTCCCAGGTTCAAGCGATACTCCTGACTCAGCCTCCTGACTAGCTGGGATTGCAGGCACGCACCACGACAGCTAACTATTTTTTGTATTTTTAGTAGAGACCGAGTTTTGCCGTGCTGGGCAGGCTGGTCCCGAACTCCTGACTTCAGGTGATCCCTCCGTCTCAACCTCCCAAAGTGCTGGGATTACAGACGTGAGCCATCACGCCTGGCTGCATTTAGGATTTATGACATGAAAAAAAGGATATAATACACTCTAGTAGGATAATATCAACACAAATATTTACAATATGTAACATACAATTCACTGAATAAAAATATATAAATTATGTTTTAACATGTTTTCTTGTAAAGAAACACAACATATTTTCTCATAAACGTTTTTTATGTGAAATATATGCTGTGCATTTTGTGTGTGTGTGCATGTGTGTGTGTGTGTGAGAGAGAGAGACAGAGGGTGGGGGGGGGGGGTGGAAGGAATACTTGTCCGATATCCTTCTAAAGTTTATTGGGCTTGAGGTGAGCACTTGCATTACAGAGTATACACCTAGGCATTTACCCGTAACTAATCAACACTTTGTTCAGCATTTCTTGCAATGTGGACCATGTAAGTATAGTGTTATGAGATGATCTATAAAAAATAAATAAAGGCTTTACTCCCTTCTTAGAGAATCACCAAATAGAATATAAATGTAAAAAACTAGGGAAATGGTTAAATTAATTTTTATATGTCCATAGGATAGACAATTGTAGAGCTCCAGTGTCTATACCTGTACATAGATTCCTCCTAATTCAGCAACTTGCTTTCAGTTTTAAGCCTCTGGAAACTTTCTCTACCCTGGAAGCAGATTGATATGAAAAGTTTAAGTCTGACCTATTACCTTTGGATTATTCAAAGCTTTCCATGCTTCTGTTATAATATTCAAGTTCCTTAATATGGCATATGATAATATTATTACCAATTCAACTGAATCTCTCACCCATATTTATCATTAGCTCTATGTTTCAGGCAAACAAGATTTTAAATTCCATGCTCACTTTTACCGCTGAGAAAAGCGTTGTGTTCTCCCTACCATGTCTCTTTCCATTTAATACATTCATTTAATACTGTAGTCCTTAATTTAATTGTTACCTAATCTTCAAAGCCTTCCTTGAAACCCCACCTTAACACTTCACTCTGAGTCCCACTTCCTTCTACCACCCTCCAGCAGCCCTCTGCACATGAACATAATAGTACTTAATCCATGGTATTCAAGTCTCTGCTCCCTCACATGGATTGCTATACCTCCCTTCTGTTCCTCTAAGATAGAAATAAAGGCAGTAGGAATGTAGTGATGGTAAGGAATAGGCTTGCTTGATTCATTATTTTTTTTTTTCCAGCAGTTAGTGCTATAACTTTTACATAGCTGACCAGTTCGAATTCACTTTCCAAAATTTTGGAAATTGAGCAAGTATAATTTTTTTAAAATAATGAAAGCTGCAGAATGTTGGGAAAAATAATCTATAAAGTAGTTCATATTTTAGAATAACAGTTATTAGCATTGAGTTATGTCTCAGAGAGCTTTTAGCAACCAAATGAAGAAATTGGAAAATACACTAACGGCTTAAAGAAATTTTTGGAAGTCTTTGGGAGTGGATATAACCCAATAAAATGTGGTTTTCTAAGGCTAACTTGGTGGTGAAATGTATAACAAACCTAACAGAAAAGATCAAGTGCTGAGAAAGGTTTGTAAATTAGCATTGGTTTAAACCACGGGAGGGTGATAGGATGTGAGACAGAGTAGAAGTTCCCATCTATTCCTCTAAGATAGAAATCAATTAAGTAGGGAAGTTAGTGACTATGGGTAACTTTCCAGGCACTACACTACTAAGTCAAGGGTTTCATTTTTGATAGAATAAATGTTTCTAAAAGTGGAAGTACTATCATCTGCTAAGGAACTAGGAAACAGTGCTAAGAGAGCTGCCTGGAGAAAATGGAAATGGGAGAGAGAGCTGACCAGGACCACATAAGAAGTCTACTGAGACGTTTTCCCAGTGAAGGTGTGAAACCATAAATTGCAAAGCCACTAATTAAGACATATGAGGTTTTTTTTCCCCAGCAATATTGAACTATCCTCATAGGCATAGAGAATGCAAGATACATAAATGTATTACAGAATGGAGTTTAACGAAAGTTTGTGGCTGAAAGGAATTGTTAAGGGAGATAAAGCTCTAGGCAAGAGAGAGGCTCCATGGAATGCCAAGGAAAGAGACAGGAAGCAGTAAAGGCAGAAGCCAGATGCACATTTAGAAATAAAAGACATGGTCATGTATTGGAGTCTCTGTATTCACAGTGCAGAGCTAATATAATGAGAATGGAGCAAAAGTCAGATTTGTAGTCTGAGAAAAAGAATTAGAATTACCATTTCAAAGGTGGAGAAGTTCAAAATAGTATCTTTAGAAGAGGTTAGCTAAGGTGGACTGAAGATAAGTGTATTTTATGGGATTGTAGGATTGATATCTGTCTCTTCCATTGGATTTTGATTTGCATAATGGAGAGATCATGTCTGCTTTTGCTCACTATGTTATCATCAGTGTCTATTATTGTGCCTGGTTAAAGGAAGAGCTCTCTAAGTACACCTTTCATGAATTTAATGATACAAGTAAGTCAAGGATCTTAAGGGTGGATGTCTTAATCTATTCAGGCTGCTATAGCAAAATACTATAGCCTGGGTGGCTTATAAACAGCAGAAATGTGTTTCTCCCAGTTCTGGAGGTTGAAAAGCCCAAGATCAGGTGCCAATACAGGCCAGTTCTAATGAGGGCCCTATTCTGAGTTGCAGACTGCTAACTTCCCATTTTATCCTCACATGGTAGAAGGGGATAGACACGGATCTCTCTGAGGCCTCTTTTATTAATATAAGGGCCCTTATCCTGTCCATGAGAGTTCTTGTCTCATGACCTAATCACTTCCCAAAGGCCCCACCTCCTGATATTATCACCTTTATGGTTAGGATTTCAACATATGAATTTAGGGTGGGAGACATTGACATTCATATTTTAACAGCAGGGTACTTAAATTGTTGCACAGAACAACTTTGAATTTGGTAGTTTGCCAAAAGTTAGGCTAAAAGCCTCTTCTCCTCAACAGTTAACTGACTAGTAGTTAACCAAAATAGGGAAAAGCATAAGGTGATGAAAGAAGATTATATAAACCCCCAAATAAAGGACTGGGGAAAAAAGAGACAAGGAAGAAAAAAAGAATTAGCTACTCAATAAAAATTTACTCTTTCCGTAGTCTGCCAGGTTGTAGTGGTGCGAATAATCTGTGAATAAAACAGACATAGTCTTCTCCCTTCTGGAGTTTTCCTAATGGGGATGCAATAATTAAATTAATAAACTTAATATTAAATAATTAAAATTGAGATAAATTTGTTAAAATCTACTCATGTAGGCTGGATGGAAAGATATGTTTATACTGAGTAACGAAGAATGAGTAGCAGTTAACTCCATGGAAAGGCTGAGTGATAAGCTGGAAGCAGTAGGATTCCAGCCAGAGAAGTATAAGGTAGCAGGTAAGAATATTACAAATAATTAATCCCCAAGAACTGTACTTTGGTGTTAGAAAAAAATAATTCCAAATGGATATAAATACATTTTCACTTGGTTACTCAGACCAAATCACAGACAATACTGGTTTCTCCATTCTTTCCCTCCTATTTCACATGCAATCTGTCGGCAAATACTGTAGTCAACACCTTTAAAATATATATCTGATTTGAGAATCTGATCAATTCTCAGCATTTTCACCGTGATCACCTAGTCCACGTCACTTCCACCTCTCACCTTTACTGTAGCAGTGTCTTTTAACACTCTCTGCTTCCAACTTTACAATCACAATGACTTTGTCAAAAGGCAAGTCAAATCATGCCCCTGCCACCTTTGAATATCCCAATGTATGGCTTTCCAGTTGCTCTTAGAGTAAATTCCAAGCTTCACACAATAATCAACCAAGACGATAGATCTGGCTTCTGTATCTATCTTGCCTCTCATCTCGTTATTCCACATTTACTCTGTATTACTCAAACTAGCCTGTTGTTTTTTCCCTCCAGCATCCTAACCACAGTCTGGCTTCACAGCCTTGAGTACTCTGCCTAAACCTCTTGCCCCATGCCTTTGCAATTCTCCTTTCTTTAATCATTCCACTTTTTCAACTCATCCATGATTTCCTCTTTATGCAGCTCTACTGTCTCACTTCTTGGTTTGATTTCCTTATGATGCTTATTACTATATGTATTTACATTATTTGTTTACTTGCTTGCCATATACATATACATATATACATATATATATACACACACACAAATATGCAAATAAATGAGTCACAGATGTAAATAGAAATACATTTTCTTCTCTATTAAAATAGAAATTCTATAAAGAGAGACAGGCATTTGGGTATTTTTACTTTTGTATCTTCTAGGTTGAGAAGAGTGCCAAGCAAAATACATGCCCAATAAATGATTGATGGTTCCATATAAGTAAACCATAGTATTGCTTCAAAATGGCTTTTCAAATATGACCACATTTTGATGCTATGCAGATGCTCTTAGAAATCATTATTTATTTAATTTTATAATTAAATTGTTAATATTTTTCTTGAAAAATACCATAGAAAACTATAAACTACTTGTTTGTGATATTTTCTACCCTTTTTTACAAACACATTTGCCCTCCTCTATGCCTTTTGTCATGCTGTTTCTTCTATGTTCAATATCAACAAATTAAGCCCAAGTGGTCATATTGCTTTGGGTACACAAGAATTGTCTAATTTTCAAAATTGTTTGAAAATTAGGATCACTGTTTTCTCAACTTCAAAATATTACATTCTTGCTTCCATTGATACTATTGATATATTGCTAATGATGGTTTATATTTTATCCCTATAAGACTATAAGCTCCTGGATGGCATGATGCATATAAACCCTTAAAAATGAAAGAAACACAAATAAAGAGCAAAGTTTTAAATATCTTGTTTTTATTCCTTTTCCTTATTGCTTTTTCAAATTTAGATGATGTTTCTTTAGTGATTTTTCCTCCCTGTCTTTGAACCATTTTTTCCAACTCAGCCTGAATAGTATGCACTCTTTTAATACAGGTTGGAAATAGTATGCACTCTTTTAATACAGGTTGGAAATAGTATGCACTCTTTTAATACAGGTTGGAAATAGTATGCACTCTTTTAATACAGGTTGGAAAAAATGTCCAGTAACATTTTTTCTGGGATTGCAGATCTCAGAAAAACAACTAATGCAAACACTGGGATTGCATTTAAGTCTGAGGTATGGTATTTTACCAGTCAAAATGCGAAAGCTAAATGTTATAAAATTAACTTTAGTGCAACATGATTTGTTTCTCTAATAGCACAGTATTAGATTCCATATAAAATGACTTAGCTACCATATGAAGAGGAAAAAAGCCTACAATTAAACAAGATTCAGAGGAAGTGGATCTTCTTACTTTTTCTGTAAATTTCAAGTATAGTCCAAGGACCAAATATGATACCTACTTATCTATTTCCTGCACTTCCTATATTTTGGGCATTGATATAATTGAATGCTTAATAGCAAATTTTTATCTTTATGTGAATTTTCAGTTTAATGATAAATTCTATAACAAATTATTATTTAGTATTCTGATTGCAAGCAAGAACACTGACATTATATTGAAATAAATGTGTCTGTTTTATGCTCAAAGGAGAAGTTTGTTTTGTTTCCATGTATTCCTATGGACCTGAATATATAATTTTCTTTTCTTGTGAAATTTCAAGGGAATACAGAGTAGCTCTGAATGTGCCAATTAGAAAACTCTCCACAGACACCTTATGGCAGTATTGCCCCATGTTTACACAGCCCAGAGCATAAAACTTTGCTAATCTTAATTTTTATAGTTATTGCAATATAATTAATTTACCCCTAATGCCACAATTAGAGCTTAATCAGATTTTCTTCTCTTTAATATTACCACCTGGAGCCACATTTCTGAGTATATTCTCAATCTTTGTTCCCAAACTGTAGAATTTAATGGTAACAAGGCTGGAAAGCCAAAATAAATAAATAAATAAATAAATAAATAAATAAATAAATAACCTCTCAACCATATTCCTCAGAAGAAATGTAAAGATTGACTTAACCAATATTGTTGTACACATGCTAATTATGATTAGGTTTATATTTAGGTAAAAATGATTTTTAAATATTATGAAAATAACTTTCTGAGTTTGGGTAATATATTTGTATGAATATACAGCAAATAATGTTTAACTTTAAAAAAGTATATATATATATTATATAGCACATACTGAATTTTGTACATTATAGTTTATATAGTTCATCCCTTATTATATGTTTTGTACATTTCTCATGACTCCTCAATTTTCATGAAGCCAGCTACTTCTTTGCACAGTAATTTAACCTGCCTTATTTATTCCTGACATTTCTTATTTGTGTCACACTCTCTGACTAAAAATCTACAAAATTATTTTGTTCTTGTTGTTGGATTAACAGCAGTAATCCCTATGGATAATTAAAACTCCATCTCCCAGTATGTAATAATGTATCTTTTGTTTTCTTGGGCTGGTGAAGATATATGTAATTGTTCCAATGATCGTGAATGCTTACCATCAAAACCTCTGTGAAGAGGCACTATCATGTAGGGACTTCACAGTAGTTCACAATACTCATTGAGATAACTGATATTACTCTTGCCTGTGTAAGCAGCCTCTATGCCAAGTGCTCAGTTTATCTCCTGGAGGACTCATTGCATGGCGGAAGCCCTTTCTAAGGACAGAATATACTTTACTGAGCAATGGTTCTCAGTTGGGAAGTGGATGTTAGTCATCTTCTTTCTTTCCTTAATGAAAACTATAACCGATCAACTCATCACCAGAAGTCCTTCCTGAGATTCCAGTATAAAGCTTTCCCTGTTCCTCCTGGCCAGTCCTATACTCCTCCAACTTTGAGTTGCAGAGTAAACTTGCCTTTAAAGTTATTACTACAAAGCAATATATATAGGTTATGATCTACATATATAAACAGATGCTGTGATGATAGCTTTTATTATTTACTATGGTGGTAGATGAATTCTATTATTCAACCCTGAACCTGAGCCTATGAAACAGAGATTATCATCTTTGTTTTTTTGGTAAGCCAAGTGAGTCTAAAAGCTATAACTTATCTAATTTTGCACAGCAAGTGAGTGGTAGACTCTAGATAGTCTTACCTAATTCCGGAATGCTAATGTCCCCCTGTCTGTTTTCTGTCAGAACCTGGGTAAACCATGTTTAATAAATAAGAACATCTGAAATCAGTTTTACTGTATTTTTTTCTGATCAGGATAAAGAGGAGTAAATACCTACCCAAGAAAGGTTAACATTTTTCTCTTGGTTATGCCAATAGTATCAAACAGTTATAGTATGAAAATTCTAGCATAAACAAACATATATCCAAGCAAAAAGCAATAAATAAATAATTAACTTTTAAGAAAGTTTAAAACTTCCCTTTTTAAAAGTGATATGTTCATTAAAAAAAAAAAAAAAGTCACTTGAGAGGCCAAGGCAGGTGTATCACCTGAGGTCAGGAGTTTGAGACCAGCCTGGCCAACATGATGAAACCTGTCTCTACTAAAAATACAAAAATTAGCTGGATGTGATGGTGAGTGCCTCTAATCCTAGCTACTCATGAGGCCGAGGCATAAGAATCACTTTAACCCCAGAAGCGGAGGTTTCAGTGAGCCGAGATCATGCCACTGCACTCCAGCATGGGCGACAGAGTGAGACTTCGTCTCAAAACAACAACAACAACAACAACAACAACAACAACAACAACAAGTCACTTAACATTTATTAATCTACATGATCTACGTGATTACAGCTTTCATTACAACTTTCCTGTTGGATAATTATATTGTGCTGATATTATTTTTAGAACATAGATAAGCTCAACAAAGTAAGACTCAAGTATTTCTATGTAATTCTTAAGGGAGGCTATTAGGAAACCATTTTTGCTCAAGTAAATGATAAAATAATACATAAATGAAAAATGTGAGAGAAGAACAAGACAAGAAATTCTTTTCTTCCCTTCAACTTTTATTTGAAGTTCAGGGGTCCATGTGCAGGATGTGCAGGTTTTTTACGTAGCTAAATGTGTGCCATGGTGGTTTGCTGCCCAGATCAGTCCATTACCTTGTTATTAAGCCCAGTATCCATTAGCTGTTTTTCCTGATGCTCTCTCTCCTCCCACGCACCCCGACAGATGCCAGCTCCAACTATGTCCCTGCAAAGGACGTGATCTCATTCCTTTTTATGGCTGCATAGTATTCTCTGGTGTATATGTACCACATTTTCTTTATCTAGTCTATCACTGATGGCCATTTGGGTTGATTCCATGTCTTTACTATTGTGAGTAGTGCTGTAATAAACATACACATTCATGTATCTTTATAATGGAATGATTTATATTCTTTTGAGTATATATGCAGTAATGGGATTGCTGTGTCAAATGGTATTTCTGCCTCTAGATCTTTGAGGAATTGCCACACTGTCTTCCACAATGGCTGAACTAATTTACACTCCCACCAACAGTGTAAAACCATTCCTTTGTCTCCACCACTTCACCAGCATCAGTTGTTTCCATAGTTTTTAATAATTGCCATTCTGACTGGTGTGAGATGGTATCTCATTGTGGTTTTGATTAAGGCAAGAAATTCTTAATTTCACCTTGTTTATTCTAAAGAGTAGGATGCATGCAATGGTTTGTTTACTTTTTGAATTTTTGTTATTTTTTTTGTTAGTTTTTCAGTAAATTCCATTATCTTTAAGTTCTAAAGGAAAATGACTGCCAACTATTAAAGGATCTAAAATAGCATTTTAAGATGGTTGTAGAATAAACGAAATTATTCTTAACTTACATAACTTTAAGAGAAGCCAAAGTTATAAGTAATATATTATGTTCAGCCATTGTGGAAGACAGTGTGGCGATTCCTCAAAGATCTAGAGGCAGAAATACCATTTGACACAGCAATCCCATTACTGCATAATATATTATGCAAAGAAAAATATATTCTCTAAATAACAGAGGAAATATCCATGAGTCTAACATTTATTTTCAGAGTTATTATAAAATTTCCTGTTAACAACAAAATATTCTAATAGTGCTTAAACATCCAGAATTAAATTATTTCAGATGTGGCAAAATATAACAATGTTATAAATTATGTATACACATATTTCATGCATATATATTAAATGCATGCGTGTATGTATATGCATACATTTAGTGTATATAGACACATACTTTTTGTTTCATTTTGGCAGTTTATCATTATGAAAGATACCTGAAATGGTTTCCCAAATTGGCTGTATGATTACGTGCACCTGTGTTTATGTCGTCAGGTAGTTAACTGGTTAACCAGACACAACTGAGAATAAACAACTGAACAGATTAGTCTAGTAGTGGCACTATAATAACAACACAAACTGAAAGAAACCCACACTTAGATTTATGTTGTAAAGTTTTTGGAGAAAGTAGCTTCTACCTTTATATATTTCAATTAAAAGAGAACTGTGGTGTCAGGATAATCAACTTCCAAATCTTGGCTCTGATTAGGTATTAGCTAATTACAATGACCAAAAAATTTAAGTTTCCTAAACTTTGTCATGTGTAATTAATAGCAATAATAATTACTAGAGAAGACCAGATTTTGCTTAAATCCTTGTTATCTTTAGAGATATGGGGAAACTTAAACCTCAAAATTTTTGTCCTTGTTTCTGACCTTATTTGCTTACAGTCATCTTTGTCTACTTTTACGTTAGTAGATAGATGCCATTGTGGTTTGTTGCACAGATCAACCCATTACCTTAGTATTAAGTCCATTTGCTGTTCTTGCAGATACTCTCCCTCCTCCTACTTACCCCGACAGACCCCAGCTCCATCCATGTCCCTGCAAAAGACATGATCTCATCCATTTTCATGGCTGCATATTATTCCACAGTGTATATATACTGCATTTTCTTTATCTAGTCTATCATTGATGGGCATTTGGGTTGATTCCATGTAATTGTTGATTCCAAATGAAAATATTTTTTCTTATATAACTTAATCCTTGAAGATCTGCAGATTAATGGAGAGAAAAGTCACTTTATGGGATGCACAATCAGCTCCCATCAGGCTTAGACAACAATTCCTTTTTGTTATCTAGTGATAATTGCCTGATGCCCCACACTTTGCAAATGTGTCTGGGCTGGAAACATGATTCTTCTCTACTGGGAAGAATATTGCTAAGAATATTGCTAACCTCTTTGCCCTCACCCAGCATATGCGCACCTGCATATGCACAAGCACACATGTATTTTTTGTATGAGACAATTCAACTATGCTAAACACCAGTTTTCAGTACCTTGTCTTATCATGCTGAATGGCTACTCCAATCGTTAAATGACTGAATGTTTTAAAAATCCATGACAGTACACCGTAATACAATCAAGGAGTTTTAGTTTCCTTCCCTTTCGACATTGCAATTCTGATTCAACAGTGGTGATTCTAAAAACCCACAGTTATTATTCTGTATAAATAGTAACTTCTACCATTTTCTGGCTAAAATCCCTCTAAATCTTAGCATCCTTTCCCTAAGTTATAGGCTACTTTTTAACTCTTTGTTTGCTGGAGCTAAGAGATTACATGCTTCAAAATAATGATAATTAGAGCCTTCATTTCGATAATACATATTTTTGCCAGGCCTCCAAAGGGTATAAAACTGTACCATCTTTCATGAACTACTAACATTTCCTTTGAGATCTTGGTGATATCAAGCAATTCCATTTTAGTGGAACAAAAAAGTACATATTTGTTAAGACATAAATGGATTTCCTTGATTTTGTCATGTTAAGACCTAGAAGATCTGATTTTGCCTAGAGATTATCTATGAGAGCAGTGGTGCTATCAAAGCAAACAGCAATACCAATTTCATGTTAAATGTAAGTAGATTGATAGTATCACTAAAGACATTAAGACTTCATATTTTTCATTATTAGTAGATAGTATTTGTCTCATATTCAGTCTCTACTTGGAACATTTTTACTCCTAAAATTTATATAAAAGAAGTTATCTCATCTATTCACACATTGAGTCATTAAATATTGCCATTCATTTTTTAGAAAAGAAGATGAACAAAAAAAGACAGGGAAAATATTCAATAGAATTTGAGAATTCTATGTGTGTGTGAGAGAGAGTAGGTCGAGGGCATTGATGAAACTTTTAAAGTAGTTTTGAGCCATTAATAACCATTCTGTAGTGTTTCTCAACCGCAGATACTGCTAACATAGAAGATATACCAAAGCTTTAGAGGCTATTTTTTTTTTTTTCTGGCTTTAGAGGCTTTTTTTTTTTTTTTTTTTTTTTTCGGGCAGTTTTAACCAGTGTGATTAGCTTCCATGGTGTTGTTATGGCTAGCTAACACATAAAATTCAGTTTATTGATAAGGACTCAAATAGGCCAGACCTTGTACCAACTGATACCATAGGATGTGCAACGAGGCAGAAAACCAAAAAACTCAGTCATGCCGATGGTGGTTATTGTTGCTTCTTTCTGAAGAAATATTCTGGTTTCTACTTAGTTTCAGATTTAAAAGTGAGTGGGCAATCTTTTTAAAGATCTGCCCAAGAAAATTTATTTAATTTTGAAGTAATTTTACTTTATTTAAAATTCATGTAAAAATATTTATTAGCAACTACTATGTTCAGGAAAGTAAATTATTGGCACTAATCCCTTTGTAGAGACCATGATAGATAGTAATACTTTTCCCATTTTCTCATTCCTTCCCCAAGGGAGCCATATTCGCCCCTGCCTCACTTATGGTAGGTTTTACCACATGACTTGTAAGACCCTCAAGTGTAGATGGCTGTATTTCCCCACCCTAATGAACTCAGGGTGCCTATATGACTTACATTGGTCAATTGAATGCAAGCAAAAGTGAGATGTGCATCCCTTTTAAGTGTAAGAACCAGTTGATGGTTTGTCAAGACTCTTTTCCTTCTTTCATGAGGATCAGAAAATTTCCAAGTAGAGGCAACAACAACAGGTTGACTCCCCACATGACAATGATATGGAGTAGAGTTTGAACCAACACATTGTAAAAGTGTGACTAGGGCTACACTTTTTTAATTATTTGCATTGCAAAGAAAAGTATGCTTTCCTGATTAATCCAAGAAAAAATAATGCTACATATAATATGCAAATATGCAGCATAATATATTAATTTCCTGAAACTTTACATGTTATCATATTAAATATCAAGAATTCTTTAAGCACTGTTTATCAACATCTTTTAAAAAACATTATAGAACATTACTTCTTTTTTGGTAATTCTCATGACAAAAAATGAATTTAGGAGACTATTAGTTTAGAAGAGTGATAAAAGACTTAAATAGTGACAACATAATTTCAAAAATAGTAACCATCTCTCTCCTAAATCAAAGCTAAAATAATCAAGAAATCAGCCTCCTGAAAATTATAAGGCTGATGATCCTTTCATTGTAGCTATTATATTTATGAAAAGCCTAATTATGTCTGAGATGATTTTTATGGATTATTCTTGGAAAATCATACGCTTCTGATAAACAGTAAGTCGTTTTAGTATTCTGAAATTACTGTAAGTTTGCAGTTCTTCAGATGATTACCTTTTGTTAAAACAAGACATCACGAAAAAAATTCCTGTGTTGTTCGATATGTCTTGGATTTTTTTTTTTTTTTCTTTTTTTTGTGAGACCGAGTCTTGCCCTTGTCGTGCAGGCTGGAGTGCAGTGGCACTCTGCCGGCTCACCGCAACTGCCGCCTCCCGGGTTCAAGCGATTATCCTTCCTCAGTCTCCCAAGCAGCTGTGATTGCGGGGACGCACCACCACGCCTGCGGTAATTTTTGTATTTTTAGTAGAGACGGATCTCACCATGTTGGCCAGGCTAGTCTCAAACTTCTGACCTCAGGTGATCTTCCTGCCCCGGCCTCCCAAAGTCCTGGGATTACAGGCATGAGCCACTGCACACGGCAGTATCTTGGACTTTTTTTAACTAGAGAGTGATTTTAATATTATGTTGAAATTAAAATGTTAAAGTTATAATTACAAATGCTGAAGTAAACTTGGAAGTTATTTTATTGTTTACTAGAACTCCACTCAAAGAAAGAGGGGAAAAAAGACAAAAGCAGAAACAAAAAACTGGAAACTTGCCTTTTGAAAAAACAACTACAGGTGGTTCTAAAGGTGCCTTCGCTCTAAAGATTCAGTAAATTGTGCTCCGGAGAGCCAGCACTGGAGCTTTGTTAACCGGCATTAAATCTCAGCTCTTCCACTTTAATATATATGTGACCTTGAGCAAGTTACTTAACCAACCCATGTATGCTTTCTCATCGGTAAAATAGGGATAGTAATGGTTTCTCTCTAATCAAATTATTGTGTTGTATTCATTAAAAAAGCTTAAATAAAGCTTTTATATTGAAAACACTCAACAAAAGTGATTTAGTGTTATTATAAGAATAACCAATTTATCTTTTTCTTTCTATAATGATCCTTTATACAACTTTGGATCAAACTTTGTGTGGAATATTTGGGTTTATTTTACCCTGATATTGATGTTTTCTAAAAATTATATTAATACATTTAACATGTGACTTAAACGCAAATAAAATATAACTATTCTGACTTTAAATATTATTTTTCCTAGTTTTATATGCTATCATTTTAAGGAGACAATTCTATAATACTATCATGTAACTCCAAACACTTACCTGAAATAACAGCAAAGTCAAATATAGATTATTAGAACATCACATGTGGTCTAGACTTAAGGGTTAAATATATGGTTTGTATTATATTCAAATTACATAGTTGCATACATATGCATATTTTTCAGAAATATTTTTTTTTTTTTCCTAATCAGCTACAAAAAGTATCATAGTAAATGCTTAAGTCAGTAATACATGACTGCATGGTTGCACAGAGAAGTGGTAATGGTCCTGGAGCAGGTCATATGTTGGTTCTAATCCTCCATTCAACTTTGACAAACTTTTTGACCTAGATAAATGTGCTAACTCCCAGTGCCTTAATTTTCTTATCTGTAAAGTGTCAATGACATAAAAGCTACTTGATACTGTGGTTTTAAGAAAAAAAAAAAAAAAAGAAGCAATGACAATAAAATCATTGGTAGAGTGGATTGTGATTGGTTAACGAATGTGCATTCTCTTCATAAAAATTTATGGAGTTAATATTCATATAGTATTTTCTCATGTAAACATATAGCATTTTAAATAGTCATTACTAACATTTAGGTACCTGTAACACTGTATAATGTCTCAAGAAGTTATCTTAACTAGTAACTCTAAAAAATACATTCAAGAATTATTAAGTCACTGATATATTGTCTATTATTTTATTAATGAGAAGAATTTGTAACACAAATCTAAGCACTACATTGTTGATTGTATGATTATAGAATTTTAATATATGGCAAAATTACATAATTTTGAACAAAGAAGACATTTTGAAAATACAAATATGTATACAAATACATACATTTATTTTTTAATATTTCACTTTATTATAGAAAATAATTTAAAGATTATCCAAACAATAATAATATTATAAACCAGAAATGTCTCATCCTTTGGTTCAGTACAAGCACACACCCTTGTGTGCACATGCACACACACACACAAATACACATACAATTCACAATTTTTTTTTTTTGATGGTTCAGTACAAGCACACACCCTTGTGTGCACATGCACACACACACACAAATACACATACAATTCACAATTTTTTTTTTTTTTTTTTTTTGATACGGAGTCTTTCTCTGTTGCCCAGGATAGAGTACAGTGGCATCATCTCAGCTCACTGCAACCTCTGCCTCACGAATTCAAGCAATTCTCCTGCCTCAGCCTCCTGTGTAGCTGGGATTACAGGCACTTGCCACCATGCCCAGCTAATTTTTGTATTTTTAGTAGAGATGGCGTTCCACCATGTAGGCCAGGCTGGTCTCGAACTTCTGACCTCAAGGGATCTGCCTGCCTTGGCCTCCCAAAGTGCTGGGATTACAGACGTGCACCTGGCCCACAATTCACAATTCTTGACATCAGATAAAACACTTAAAGATACCTGCTAAGAATAACATTACAAATTTGTGAAGAATTAAGTAATGAGTTACATTATAAACTAATATCAAATATCAAATGAAAATCTAAAGGTGTTGGCATTTCTGAAAACATGTCTTGAGCTTCTTTGTAATTATATTTGTATTCTAAGACAAAAGTTTCCAATGTATTCAGAGGTTGTAAACATGCTGCCTTTGAAGGCAGAACTCTTTTCATGTCTAATGAATAAAATGAATAATCAACCTTGATAATATCACTTGCAGTAAGAAATCCAATTGTCTATTACACAGTGAGATGGATTTTCCTGTGTGATAGTAAACTGATTCTGAAGGCAATTCCCAAGTACTCTGAAGCCTGAAAAACAATATCCATGCCTGTTTTAAGAGCCTGTTATATTTCTGCAACAGGAGAGACAACATAAGTAGAGAGAAGCAACAGTACTAGTTGAAACAAAACTCAAACGAAAAAGACGTTTTATTTGGTTTTAAAAATATTTAGCAATCAGTTATCAAAATTGAGAAGAGTACATTAATCTAACAGCCGGTAATACGAAAGTACATTTTAAGTTTCTTGGGTATGCAATTTGAAGATCTGAATAACTCAGGAAAGAAATAGTGTAGCATAGTGGAACTCATAGAACATTGTTGCTTTCTGTTTCGTTTTGTTTCGTTTCTTTTTAATTATTTTTAATACCAAATCAAGCAATAACTTCCCAGGTACACTAGTATCACCTAACTTTTTAAAAACTCTTTCTTATTTTCATTTTAATTTTTTTGGTGTAGTTTTAAAATTATTATTATACTGTAAGTTCTGGGATACATGTGCGGAACCTGCAGGTTTGTTACATAGATATACACATGTCATAGTGGTTTGCTGCACCCATTAACCTGTCATCTACATTAGTTATTTCTCCTAATGCTATCTTTCCCCTAGCCCCTCACCCCCCGACAGGCCCCAATGTGTGATGTTCCCCTCCTTGTGTCCATGTGTTCTGATTTGCTCAACTCCCACTTAAGAGTGAGAATGTGCAGTGTTTGGTTTTCTGCTCCTGTGTTAGTTTGCTGAGAATGATGGTTTCCAGCTTCATCCATGTCCTTGCAAAATGACATGAACTCATCCTTTTTTATGGTTGCATGGTATTCCATTGTGTACATGTGCCACATTTTGTTTATCCAGTCTATCATTGATTGGCATTTGGGTTGGTTCCAAGTTGGTTCTTTGCTTTTGTGAACAGTCCTGCAATAAACATACTTGTGCATGTGTCTTCATAGTAGAATGATTTATAAACCTTTGGGTATATACCCAGTAATGGGATTGCTGGGTCAAATGGTATTTCTGGTTCTAGATCCTTGAGGAATCGCCACACTGTCTTCCACAATGGTTGAACTAATTTACCTTCCCACCAACAGTGTAAAAGCAGTCTTATTTCTCCACATCTTCTCCAGCGTCTGTTGTTTCCTGACTTTTTAATGATTGCCATTCTAACTGGCATGAGATGGTATGACATTTGTGGGTTTGATTTGCATTTCTCTAATGACCAGTGATGATGAGCTTTTTTCATATGTTTATTGGCTGCATATATGTCTTCTTTTGAGAAGTGTCTGGTCATATCCTTTGCCCACTTTTTGATGGGGTTGTTTGTTTTTTTCTTGTAAATTTGTTTAAGTTCCTTGTAGATTCTGGATATTAGCCCTTTGTCAGATGGATAGATTGCAAAAATTTTCTCCCATTCTGTAGGTTGCCTGTTCACTCTAATGATAGTTTCTTTTCCTGTGCAGAAGCTCTTTAGTTTAATTAGACCCCATTTCTCAATTTTGGCTTTTGTTGTAATTGCTTTTGGTGTTTTAGTCATGAAGTCTTTGCCCGTGCCTGGGTCCTGAATGGTATTGCCTAGGTTTTCTTCTAGTTTTTTTAAAAATTTATTTATGATTTTAGGACTTATGTTTAAGTCTTTAATCCATCTTGAGTTAATTTTTGTATAAGGTGTAAGGAAGGGGCCCAGTTTCAGTTTTCTGCATATGGCTAGCCAGTTTTCCCAACACCATTTATTAAATGGGAAATCCTTTCCCCATTGCTTGTTTTTGTCAGGTTTGTCAAAGATCAGATAGTTGTAGATGTGTGACGGTATTTCTGAGGCCTCTGTTTTGTTCCATTGGTTTATATATCTGTTTGGGTACCAGTACCATGCTGTTTTGGTTACTGTAGCCTTGTAGTGTAGTTTGAACTCCGATTCACAATTGCTACAAAGAGAATAAAATATCTACGAATACAACTTACAAGGGATGTGAAGGACTTTTTCAAGGAGAACTACAAACTACTGCTCAAGGAAATAAGAGAGGACACAAAAGGAAAAACATTCCAAGTTCATGGAGAGGAAGAATCAATCCTGTGAAAATGGCCATACTGCCCAAAGTAGTTTATAGATTCAGTGCTATCCCCATCAAGCTACCATTGACTTTCTTCACAGAATTAGAAAAACTACTTTAAATTTCATATGGAACTAAAAAAGAGTCCATATAACCAAGACAATCCTAAGTAAAAAGAACAAAGCTGGCGGTATCATGCTATCACCTAAGTTTTTAGAACCTGTGACAAGGAGAATAAGTAGCATAGAAATTTACATGAATAATGTGATGGTTATTCAATCCTGTATTCACAAAATGTGTAAATAAAGTCTCTGGAAAAATGATACTGCTCAGCAAACAATAAAGAACAGGTCTTATATTGCAATAGCTTAACAATTTAAGAAAGAAATACTAAATCACATGAAATAATTTACAAATGTTAAAAATATAGTGGGGCAAACACAATCAAATTAGCAAACAGGTATTCTAATTTTTCTCATTTCCTTAAGGTAATAAAAATTGTTTATTACCTTAGAGCACCAGTAATTCTTTTGGAGAATTCGTGATGAAGATCTCAAAGGATTGTCATGTCTTATAAAATATGTCGATGCTTGATACTAATAATACTTGAACTTCAGAGCAGAGAAAATTATTAGAATAAATAAAATGACTACTTATTGCCTACAGAAAAAATGATATAATATTAAACCACTTATATTTGCCAAAAATCAATAATAGCAGATTGCATATTGTTTCTTTTTGACAGGACGACATTTTGATAGAGAAGATAAATAGACTATTTTTTAAAGATTTTTGGGACATAGGAAATTGTTACAGTAACATATAATCATTCAATTTAGTGATATTAATTAGGGGTAAGTTTATAGCTAGACTTAAAACAGATGATAGACTTGAAATAAAATGCATGGTAATTATTAAGTAGTGTAATGTTCAGTGGCATATTTATCCCATATAAAGAGATACCGATTTTAGGTGAAAGTGTTTGTGCTTTGTTATTGGATCATTTGTAATTTGAAAAATAATCTGAAAGAATGATTATACTGGTGTTCATTTTTAGAAGATCACTCTTAGTCTCATAGTTAGTTTGGTATAACAGTAAAATGAACTGTATAGAAGAACAGATGTTTGAAATTATATAAACAAGCATGGGGGCCAACTTGGTACAATCATAGATATGGGCTGGAATGAGCCTATAGCATTTATAATGCAAACAGCCTTCTTAATTACACACAGAAAGGTTCACAGACTGTACCTTCAAAATACAATAATCACCATCACATTTCAGTTCAAATTTAGCCACCTGTTTTTGATTACACGGTACCAGCTGTCAATTTGCAGCCATTTATATTGATGTCACAAGGTGTCCTCGCTCTGCTGGAGTCCTTCAGCCAACACCCTGCAGAAGCCCTACTAATGTTTTCCCTGAAGCTCACTGTAAAGACGGCCTCACATCCTTCAATGGCAACACACACTCAGATCTGAACAGACAGGCAGCCCAGCTGGGAGCAGATCTTAAGGCCCATAGAGAGGATGCCAAAGCCTCATCAGCATCAAGAACAGTTGTTAAAGAGCCAACTAGTGGAATAAACAGTAAAATATTAATTATGCTCTGATTCACTATGCAACTACTGCACGGGCCACTTTTCTACTCCTAAAATAACTTCTTTAAAGAATTAGGATCAGCAATTAATACTACCTAATTAGACACTTAACACTACCAATAATTTTTATATATTTATTTTTATCTATTTGTTGCCTGTCTTCCTTTGCCTCAATATAAGCTCTGTGAGAGCCGTGGCTTTGTCTGTTCTGTTTAACAATGTATTTTTATCTTCTAGAAAGCTACCCAATAAATATTTGTCAAATAAATAAATAGCATCCCACATGTCCATCTATAGGATTTTGATTCCAAATATTATATAAGGAGCCTTAAAGCACATTTTGCGTGTACCTAATGGGACTGAAGAGTTATTTTAATATCATCAGATGAAGGTGCATACATTCTACTATATTTCCTGTGGCCCTACAGATATGTATTATCAATATATATTGTACAATACTTTTTATGAGACATGGCTAAGAAATTTCAACAATAACATATAGTTTTCCTTTTCTATTTCATTTACAATATTTTTAATCAATGAAAGAGATGAATCAATCAGATTCTGTCAGGAAAAATAAATGGTGCATGCACTTTGAGCAATTTCATGAGAGTTTAAATAAGGAACTGTTTTTAGAGGTGTGAACAGAGCCTACTAACAGTAGGTCCCATTCTCAATTTTAGGCCTGAAAAAGCTGAAGAAAGCAGCTGTTATCAGAACACAGAAAGAGAGACATGAGAAGAGCACCCTTGACAGGAAATGTTATGTTAGCTGAAGGGATGCAACCAACATCCAGTAATGCTTCCAGGTGTTGAGGGGACAGATAGCGCTATCTCTATCTAACTCATATTCTATCTGTATCTCTCTCTATCTATTATCTATCCTGTCTCACTATCCTTCCTCCTTTGATTTCTTGCTTATTTCCTTGCATGCTGAACTCTACCAGAAATCAAATGAAAAGGCAGCTTCTTGAAGTCATTTCATACATACAAGTTAATAAAAGATCTGTAAAAGGCCCCAACTTGGGGGATAAACACATCAATTGCCCAGTTTATCCTCTACAGTAATTTTAGGAATACATTGAAAGAAATTTACAACATTTGGTTTACCAGATATCACAGATTAGGCTGGAGTGAGATTAGTTGAGGAGAAACATCCCGGAAGAGATAGAGCAGCTAAAATTAAATTTGAGGGTTGCCCAAACAGTTCTCACTTTTATTACTGTTCACGTCTGTAGATATCAACAGGGTTTGGGACTACTACCTGAGAATTAGTCTTGAGAATGAAAATCTTGCCATTCATGCTTTTCAATTTTTATGCAAATAAAATTATATTATACATTGAGAAATGAGCACTATAATATAACCCTCTAAACAGAATATAACAGTTGTTTTAGATATGCAGATAAAGTATCAAATCGAATTTCTTCTAAATTTTTCTCAAGTCTGTTTCTTTTTAAAATGTCTCTCTTCTTCTCATTTGAATTAAGTCATCTGAAAACATAAATTCCACTTTTATCTTCACCCTTTTCACCCTTCATTTCCCAGTCACACCTCAATGCTGTGTTATTTGACTTATGCTACTGAGAGTACATGGAATCACTTTCCTTTAGATCAGCCATATCTGCCAAACACAGTAACACTTTTCATTCATTCCCTAACAGGATTTATACAAATAACAGGTAACACTGGTGAACAATCAGAACTACCAACATTATCAACAGTATTAAAAATCTATAATCCCCTGGCTTTAGTAACATCATACTTTTCCTGTAAGTATATTTTGAACTCTAAAACATTTTTAACAGTCTACCTGTCACTCAAAATTCCAGCGTTTGCTCAATGCTTTTCTTTCTACATGCCCTCCTGAAGCAAACTCACTCACACTTATGTTGTGTGAATTTCTTTTAATCTACATGAACTTAAATAACAATGACACATACACTAGCTTTAAGTGTTTAGTTCTTGGAATTTTAGCAAATGCATACACTATGTAATCACCACTCCAATCAAGACACAGAGTATGACTATCACTCCAGAAAAGTCTTTCATTCCCTTTTTTAGTTTATAAAAATAGTTATAAACTAAACTAGAGGCTTACTCCTTTCTCAGCCAAAAATACCAACACTTTTTAAATGTTGAGCACTTAAAATAGATTATGTTCTTCTGTATTGGAATTTCACATAAATGAAACCAACAGTAAATACACAGTTTTTGTCAGAATTATTTTATTGAATGTATTGTTGGTGAGATTCACGTATGTTTGTGAGATTCATGTATTTTTGAGTGCTTCTGTAGGTTTTTACCCCCTTTTATTGCTGAGCATTAGTATATTGTATGGTTATACCACAGCTTATTACTATTCACACATTTGTAGACATTGGGTTGTTTCCCATTTTAAAGGATTAGAAATTAGATCTTTGGCAAAAAAGTGGTTCATAATAGTACCTTATCCGAAATGTCTACATAGTCTGGAGAGTATCTTCCGTCATTTAATTACTAAATATTATTAAGTCGTGGTCACTTTCTCTCTTTCATTAACCCTGTAACAGAATCAATCATTGCATTAATGTTTTCAAGTAACTTTTGCCTTTTAAATTATACTGCATGTTGTCTATATTTTTGATGTTTGCTTTTGTCCTTATTATGCCCATTTTTCGTTTTTATTTCTAGCATCAGAAAATAAAATTATATCATTTACATTAAATCTCTCATTTATTCTCATGTAAATATTTAAATATCCAGTTTCCTCCCATAATCACTACTTTAGCTGCATCCTACATAGTTTGTTTTATCTCCATTATCATTTAGTTTGGAGTTTTCTCATTTTGCTTTTGTTTTATTTTTTGACCTGTGTTTTTAATGTAAAACACAGGTCAATGTTTAATTTATAACTATTTAAGAGTCTTTCTATATATTTTATGTTTAATGTTTTCCAATATAATTCCATTGCATTCAGAGTAAATACTTGCTATGATTTCTGGCTTTTAAATTGATTGAGATTTGTTTTACAGATCAACATGGTTTCTTTTGATGAATATTCTATGTGCTCTTAGATATAAGTTTGTTACATATAGCATTCTTAAAATGTTTAATTTGGCCAGACTGTCTCTCTCTCTCCCTATATATATAAATACATTGTATATATAATATAAATATATAACATATAAATCTATATATCCTCATATATTTTAAATACAGCAATATAATTTATATATAAAAGATATAAATTATGTATAAATATATAATTTATAATTATATATTATAAAGTCTATAATTTTATATATATATAAAGTCTTGCTCTGTCACCCAGGATGTGGGTTGCAGTGGTGAGATCTCGGCTCACTGCAACCTCCACCTCCCAGGCTCAAGCAAATCCCCTGCCTCTGCCTCCCGAATATTAGGGACTACAGGTGCGCACCAGCACGCCCAGATAATTTTTGTGTTTTAGTAGAGATGGGGTTTTACCATGTTGTCCAGGCTGGTCTTGAACTCCTAACCTCATGTGATCCACCTGCCTCGGCCTCCCAAAGTGTTGGGATTACAGGCATGAGTCACCATGCCTGGCCTAAGATACATATTTTTGACTTTCAATATTTCAGCATTTGGGGGCTTTTAAAATTTTAAACAAAGTTATTAATCTATAATTATCTAGATTTGGTTATTACACATTTCATATATACTTCAAAATATTGTATTACTCATATATTGCATACCATTACTCAATAACCATTATTTTGACTAGCTATGTTATCAGTTTTTGAAAGAGAAGGTGTCAAAACATCCAGCTATGATTGTTGTTGTCTATTTTTACCTTTGTTTCTGACAGACTTTGCTTTGTATATTTTAAAACTATTGTTTGTGAAATATACATTAAGTAGTGTTATACTTTTCTCCTTAGTCTTGTAATATTCCTTGTCTTCAAATCAACTTGTTTTATATAAATATAAATTCACCAGATTTCTTATGCATACACCTTATATGTTACATCCTTTTTCTATATTTTTACTTTCAATCTAACTTTCTCTTTGCATTTAAAGTTTTTGTCTTGTAAATAGCAGGACTGTGGCCTTGATTCTTTAATCTACCCAGTGATCTTTTTTGGTTGTTTTTTTTTTTTTTTTTTTTATTGGAGTGCTTAGCCCATTTATGTTTAATATAGTATTTTAAATTTGTGTGCAAGTCTACCATTTTGTTTTTTGTTTTATAATATCTCATACATATTATTTACTACTATCCTTTTGTGACATTTTTGAGATTTCTTTTTATTTCTTCTATTGGCTGTTTCACTAAACCTGTATATTATTTTCTGTTTAGCCTTGGAATTTCAATATACATCTTTAACTTATCACAGTATACTTAGAGATAAGATACTACTATGTATAAATGTAGAAATTGTATAACAGTAATGGTTCATTCCTTATAGTTATATCATTATTATGTTAACTGAATTAGACATATTTGGTAAGTAATAATACAGCTATATATATATATAGCTATTTTTATATTTAACATGTTACACAGCTATATATAGCTGTATAATTACATATAAATATATTTATGTGTGAATATAAACCCATACATACATGCACACACACGTATAATGTTGAGACACACACCACAAAATTATGTATTCATTGTCTAGAATTCAGATTTAATTGACTACTCATGTTTATCCAGCAACCGTATGTGTATGTTCCATGCATTTATATATTATAACCCACAATACTTTGCAGTCTTTTGTATAACCCACAATAAAAGCAATCTTTTGTATTTCAGAAATGTGAAGATGAGAAAATAAAAGTTAGCCAAGGATTTTCATACAGAAATTATAAAAATGTTATAGAAATTAATATTAATTATAAATTACCACCTTCTATTCCTGTAATCATCACTCTGATTAAATTTGTAATACCTTCCAGTTTTTAGAGTAGCATTTCCAAAACACCTTTGTATAATTCAAAATCTATTCTTCTCTTCTGACATTTTAAATTTATCTGATATTTCTAATTCAATTTTCATATGCAGATTTTTAATTTTTCTAACAAGTCTACAGTGTTTTTTAGAGGCAACATTATGCTTTATATTACATTTATATTTATATTTGGGCACCTAATATTTGATATAGGTAACGCTAGTTTCAAAGAAGGATCATAATGTTCATACATGCCAATCTTTTCTTATACGGATAAAATTTAGGAATAAGAAAACATTCCAGACCGGTCAAGGTGGCTCACGCCTGTAATCCCAGCACTTTGGGAGGTCAAGAGATCAAGACTAACTTGGCTAACACGGTGAAACCCCGTCTCTACTAAAATACAAAAAAAAAAAAAACTAGCTGGGCATGGTGGCGGGCGCCTGAAGTCCCAGCTACTTGGGAGGCTGAGGCAGGAGAATGGCGTGAACTCGGGAGGCCGGAGGTTGCAGTGCTCTGATATCGCACCACTGCACTCCAGCCTGGGTGACAGAAAACATTTTAATATAAATTAAAATGTTTACTTTTAATACATTAAAGGTAAAGAGGTACAAACACCAAAACATATACAATTTCTTACCTTTGTCCTTATTTTTTAACACCAGTGAGTCAGTATTATTTTAGTGTTTTGATTTGCTGTCTCATTTTGCTTTAGTTTTATTTTGACTTTTTGCTTCAATAATTAGCTATCATTATTGTTTATTCATATGTGTGTGAAAATTCTGGATATATCTTATTGAATCCACCTTTACTTGTCAAAATAGAAGAAATACATAGAACCCTAAAATAATACAATAAAGTGAGCTCTTTAAGCATAGAAACCCATTAAGTCAAATGGTGATCATTACATGATTTCCTTAATGATTTACTAACATTTGTATTATTGATCCCGAAAGTCAAGTATATATATTTTATAAATAGAGGTATTCAAAATTCCAAGTGAGTCAGCATTCCTTTTATGACTAAAGGGTATTAAATGCATAATAGAGAAGATGCATCCACTTCATAGGCCATAAATTTTATTTTTGAACTTATTCCAAGCCTTAGTAAAAGCTAACCTTTATAAAGCATTTTGTTTTTATTTAAGTATATCAAATATTAAGGTTTGTTCTGTAATTGGATTTCCTTTTGCATAAATCATGAACAGGTTATTATAGAAGACACCTCATAGATTAAGTAGTATATTACTTTTATTTTATTAATGATTTTTAAAGTGCTTTATCTAGTTGAAGGGCCTTGTTTAATTTCATTATTTTAAATTTCTTTGCTGTCTTTTCACCTCAAACTAGTGGAATGCCCTCTCCTCAAAAAAATTCACTGAGACACTTTCCCCTAATTTACTTCCCCTAATTTACTCTCCAATACTTACCAAATATAATAGGCATATTTTTAGAATTTATTTCATTTAACTTTTATAGTATTAGAGATTTTCATGCTTTCATATATCTTTAAATTGTCAATAGTTTTGTTTTCTAGATTTCCCTAACACTTTTTAGTCAATTTCAAGGACTCCTCTTTCTCTTTAGTCAATTTCATGGAATCTTCTTTCTCTTTAATTGTTTTTAAGAAAGTGTCTTTCAAATCTCATACTTAGTGCTCTTTTCTAAAATACACTCTCTCTTTTGATGACCTCAACATCACTTCTGTTGATGTTCTAAAGAATTTCCATTCTTTTTTTTTTTTTTTTTATTGAGACGGAGTCTTGCTCTGTCGCCCAGGCTGGAGTGCAGTGGCCGGACCTCAGCTCAATGCAAGTTCCACCTCCCGGGTTCACGCCATTCTCCTGCCTCAGCCTCCCGAGTAGCTGGGACTACAGGCGCCGCCACCTCGCCCGGCTAGTTTTTTGTATTTTTAGTAGAGACGGGGTTTCACCGGGTTAGCCAGGATGGTCTCGATCTCCTGACCTCATGATCCGCCCGTCTCGGCCTCCCAAAGTGCTGGGATTACAGGCTTGAGCCACCGCGCCCGGCCAAGAATTTCCATTCTTTTTAAACCCTATTTTCAATGTAAATACTTTTCTGTATGACTTCAACTATCACTACATTTTAACAAACTCTTAAATTAAAAAGCTTTTCTGAGCTTTTAGATTCATAGGTCCAACTACATGTTTAGTGCCTTCAATTGGATGGCACATAGATGTCTCAAACTCAATACACTCAAGCCTAACTCATTACCATTTCACAAAACTGTTCTTCCTCTTTTTGTTCCTATCTCAAAGAATGAAGTTAACATCCACTCAATTACTCAAATGATAAAATATGAAAATAGTCAAGATTTCAAAAATATATTTTCTGCCCTCTTAAATATCTATTCATACATCTCCTTTTTTACATCTCCATTCTTGCCCTCTATTTTAATATTTAAAAAATTTATTTGTAATCCAAAATTTCACAATATCTTTAATTGCACTCTTCAACAACCTATCCTCAGCATTGTTTTCAGAGTGTTCTTTTTAATATCCAAATTTGGATTTATAATAACCTTCCTTAAAACAGCTTCCCTAATACATTCCAAACTCTTTAAAAGAGTATGCAAGAGCCTCCATGACCAGCTCATCATCACTAGGCCCCTTTACCAACCTCTCCCTGAGTGATGCTGCACTGTGTGCTGGTGCAGGAACATTTCTTACTTACAATGAAGTCCACGATTTCTTGCAGTTCTTGCTATCTGGAAGGATTGTCTCACCTCCCAGAAAATACCACTGCACTGTCCTATTGTACAGCTCATTCATTTGGTTCAGTATATCATCTGTGAATTCTTCCCCTGTCCTTTCCCTGGAAGCTTCATTAGTCATTGTTCATTTGAAGAGTCCTTAAGTCTTATAAATGTACACCACACATAAAGCTATCATAACATTTACCATGCTGTAGGAAAATGGTTTATAGGTGAGAATTTTCTGTAATCTTCTTTCAAGCATCCCTCATCTCTGTATTACCTGTCCCTAGCACATAGCAAGAAACTGTACAGTGAATTCATGGTTTTAACTGGTCAATGTCTCTTACTAGTATCTGAGTCACTTAATAAGGTTAAAAAGCCACAAGTTATTATTTTCATTGATCTTGTGAAATATAGTTTGCAGCAAATTTTCTCTAAAATACTAAGAATAAAATTAAAAAATTAAAAGTCTTTAAATTTTTCAGAATGGTATATATATATATATATATATATATATATATATGCTGTTATATATTGTTATGCTGTTCAGAAATATATTACAAATACAACAGAAGTTATTTAATGAGTGACATTATTTTGAGAGGTATTCCTAAAAAGTTCTTACTTTTTAAAACTAAAATCTTGTGGAAAAATATATTAGAATAAAGATTCTATTGAATTTCAATAGCAAGAAATTGAAATTTATTTAATCTCAAATACATATAATGTAACACTTTGAAACTGGGAATTAAAATTGAGGAGCATGATATGTTTTTATATTTTATATGTTTTTTAATTTTTTTTTCAAGCGAGTAATCTTGGATATTTAAAACTTTCAATTTTATTTCTAAGTTTTATATTACTGCCTCCTCAAAAATGCCATAAAATGCATTCGGGTGATGAAAATGTCAATTTAATAACCAGGCAGATGGTGTTTGCTTGTCCTATCAGATACATAACTTGAGGTATGTTTCATATGAGAAAAAATTAAAATTTAAACATCCAAAGAAAAATTTACATTATATATATAAATTGGACTTTTTAGAATGACTAAAAAGAGTTAAAAATTGCTTTAAATAAAATTTATTGTATAGATTTAAGGTATACAACATGATGTTATAAAATAAGCATACATGATAAAATGGTTACTATAGTGGAAGAATTAACATAGCCATCATTTCACATAGTTACCAATTTCCCCCACTCTCACAGTAAGAGCAGCTATGATTTACTCATTTACCAAAAATCTTGAATACAAAAATATTTTTAATGTGAGGACATGAAAGTTTCATTTCAGCTTCTAGGAGAACATCTGAGCTGTGATTTTCAAGTATTCTAAGTATCATAGCTAAATATCACTAATAGGGACCCACACGTCATTTAATACCACTATTAAAATAACAATGGGGTCAGGGAGATGGCAATACATTCTAACTCTACCACCCTACACCCCCAATTTTTTTTTTAGTATACTCTGACCAAACAATTTGAAGAAATGCTGGTTTATTTATCTGTTTTCATATTTTTTGTTTTGGTGCAAAATTCTTTGACACGTTTAATATTCTGGAGTTCATGATGTCTCTTTGTTGAGAGGCAATAGAATAACTTTCACAAGCATTTCATCAAGGGACACTTTTCATTTAATTGTATGTTTTGTTAAACAGGTAAAAGCATGTTCAATTTGCAATAGTAGTAATACTTATGGTAGACAGAGAATCTGAAGTCCCAAGATGCTGAGTGTCTTTCCTAGGCCACAACATAAATGAACAGAGAAACTAGGATTTTTCTTACTCATAATAAAAAGTTCAATAAAAAGTATGCCTGCAAACATACTTTCATTTTTAATCAAAATCTTTAAGCAAGGCAATGCAAGTTTGATCAACTTAAATGTTAAAAAAAGAAAAACACTCATTTAAAAATCCAATTATAAGTATGTTTACTGTTAATCCTTAGTATCCACATAAGAACTTGGAGATTACATCATAACAGGAAGCAAAATCTCTGGAATTTGTTGGCAGCTTGATCATTGACTGTTGAAATGTACCCTCTTTATAACATGCCAGGTGTTCCAGCAGTGCAAAGAAAAAAATGTGTCTGACAGTGATTGGCCAATTGTTTTGTATACCATAAGTGAAGACCTTAAGTAACTATAAAACATTTTATTTGCACAATGTCAAATATTTTTACCTAACAAAAATCCCTTTGAATGTTATTACAAAAGCCAGGAAGTCTATATTTTTTGTTGTTGTTTCTTTAATCAGTTATTTTAAAAACAGTAAGATGATTTTGATATTCTATTGGATCTTTGCATTCTGGTATATACATCTCAAAAAATGGTTCTGATTCTAGTCTTTCCTTGTTAAAAACTTAAGCGTTGTTCCTTCCTTACAAACAAAATTGCAAAATGTGTTTGTTCCTTGTCATTGATACATACAATCATTTAAGGAAAATTGGCAGGATGTGTCTGAGATTTTGGCTCTGTGATTTGAAGACATTCTGCGTATGCTTGTGTAAAGGCAGGTGGCAAAATGTGAATCCAAAACTATATCCATTATGTTCATTTACTTTGCCATTTAGAAAGCACAGATGTTAACTATATAACAAGGTGGTTTTTATTGTAATCACCTGCTGTTAGGGTCCCTTTTGGCATAGTAGCCAAATAGATTCTTGTTTCCTTCTCATTTACAAAGTGTTTCCTATTTGATGGCTCAAAACAAAACTGGAAATTATTTTTCATTCCTAAGAACTACTTAAAACTAGATAATTTTGAAGTGAAAAGATTATAAATTTGAATTGCATACTATTATAGGTAAATATATACATTAATTATAATATGATATGTATAGATTTTTAGCTTAAAAATCTGGTTTTCCAGTGGTTTACTTTTTGATTTACTATTGTTTAAGCAGAGCTCCTTCTATTCACTGAAATATTGAAAAAAAATTACTTCCTTTTTTAGTTTTTACCCATAAAAGGAAATAGTTTAATATTTTTCATTTTTTGCTAATTAAAATTAAAACTTTAAGAGTCTTTCCTCTTGAATACTAGATCACATATTTAAATATACACTCAGATGAATGTATTTATATAACATAGACTATAGTTAATATATATATAGTGTGTGTACATATATATAATGTGACTGAAGCCCTTTTAACTTTGTCCAATTTTTCCTCTTTGGAAAAATTACATTTATCAAGTATCACCTAAATTCACCACCATTGACACATATAAATAACCCAGTCTTAAAAGTTAATTCCTTGAATAACTTAATTCTTAACCTGAGACTCAGTCAAAGACAAAACTCCATGTTTGCTTTACTACCACAACCTTGGAAAAAAACTTCTTTAGTGGTTTTATACCTGTTTGTAGCAGAGCAAATCAAAATAGTTACCTCTATCTCTCTGGTCTTTCTTTGTAGGCAGGTTGCATTTATAAAACACTGTAAAACTAATAAGCATGTGTTGTACTAATAATATGTAATAAATATTATAACTGTTAAATTTAGAGACAAAGTACATACATTTATTCAATTAAAGTGTTTAGATCATCTATTATTTATTAAATATCATAAAATCCTAGCCTAAGTGAATGATATTTGACTCCATCCCCAGAGGGAAAAATATAGTAGAAGAATTCACAGATTCTTAAATTTTCAGATACTGCTCTAAAACATCAATGACATTTTCCTATAATTAAATAATAGCTTTTCTGAAATATAACACTTTAAAAAATACGAATCTTAATACGATCCAAAAGAACTTATCAGACTACTGAGAGAGTAAAATGGCGGATAGAAGGCGGGAGTGAACTGCAGTTTCCGCTGGGACAGATAGAGCAACATGTGGAGTCACATAGGTCGTGAACTTTTGCTCCTGGAACTGCAGGAACACACCAGGAAGGGTGAGAGAATTCACAGACTCTTGGAAGGAAGTGGATTGCTCCTGCAGGCCCCAGGAGACAGCCCCAAAACTAAATGCTCGCTCAAAGTTTGAAAGTAAAAGTGAGATTGTCCACCCCGGAACACACACCCTCACTGCGGAACCTGGAGGTCCAGATCATGGAAAAAGGATTTGACCTTACCAGGAGCTGAGACAATTTTAGAGAGCCAAGCAAAATACAGTGATAGAAGACCCAATGGGAAGCCTCCTTGTGGGCTCTCTCAGTCCCCAGGGAAGCCATTTCTGACTTCATCTCACAGAGGTTCTTGGGGAGGGCTACCAGAGGAACTGGGAAAAGTCCACAGGATAAAGGAAACTTCCAGCTGAACTTTGTAACAACTTCGAATGAACTCAAAGATTCCTGGACAGAACTCAGGGGAGGGTGTGAATCCAGAGTTTAGACACAGCACAGAAGCTGCTGCAGGCAGGGTGGTGCGAAATCTGAAAACCCCGCTGGCTTTCACAGCTGGGAGGCTGGTAGCATGGGGCAAGTTCTCAGCATTCCCGGAAGCAAACTCTATGCTGTTGTGGGGAGAATGATGGGAGCGAGACCAGTCTTTTGGGCTGTGTAGAAGCTGGATGAGGCCTGTAGCTGCCAGTTTTCCCCCACTTTCCTGGTAACCTGCATGGCACAGCAGAAGTAGCTATAATCTCCATGGGAACATAACTCCATTAGCCTGAGAACCAGGCCTCCATCTTCCACAGCAGCCACAGCAAGCCCTGCCCAAGGAGAGTGTGAGCTCAGACATGCCTAACCCTTCCAGAACCTGATGGTCTTTCTCTACCAACTCTGGTAGTTGAAGACAAAGGACATGTTCTCTTGGGAGCTCTAAGCCCCCACTCACCACCTGATCCTCCCTGTGCTACCACAGCTAATGCACTCTTGAAAGTGGCATCTCCTGGCAGGAGGCCAACCAGCACAAAACTAGTGCAATAATCAAAACTACATCTAAGGACCTTCACAGGGTTTTCTTCATTCCCCTGTCACCTCCACCAGAGCAGATGCTGTTATCCATGGCTGAGAGACCTGAAGACGGTTCACATCACAGAACTGTGCAGGCACCCCCTAGAACCACCCCCGAGCCTGGTAGCTCTGCTGGGTAGCTAGATCCAGAAGAGAAATAATCACTACAGTTCGGCTCTCAGGAAGCACCATTCCTAGGGGGAGAGGGAGAACACCACATCAAGGGAGCACCCCGTGGGACAAAAGAATCTTAAGAGCAGCCCTTCAGTCCCAGGTCTTCCCTCTGACATAGTCCACCCAGCACTGCAAGAACTGCTAAAAGGAGCTCTAACTCTTGAAACAAATCCTTGAAATACACCAAAATAGACATCTTTAAAGCATAAATCTCACAGGAACTATAAAACAAAAATACAACAAATAAATCTAAAAAAATGTTATTCAGGAAATAGAATAATGAATAGAATAGTACCTCACGTCTCAAAGTTGAACATAAATAACCTAAATCATCTACTTAAAAGATAAAGGACGGCAGAATGGATAAGAATTTACCAACCAAGTACCTACTGTCTTTGAGACTCACCTGACACACAAGGACTCACAGAAACTTAAGATTAAGGGGTAGAAAAAGATATTCTATGCAAATGGACGCCAAAAGTGAGCAAGAGTAGCTATTCTTATGTCAGACAAAACAAACTTCAAAGCAACAACCGTAAAAAAGACAAAGAAAGACATTATATAATGATAAAAGGACTTGTCCAACAACAACAACAAAATGACAGTCCTAAATATGTATGCACCTAAACATTGGCACTCCCAAATTTATAAAACAACTACTACTGGACATAAGAAATGAGATAGATGGCAACAGAATGTTAGTGAGGGACTTCAGTACTTCACTGACAGCATTAGACAGGTCGTCAAGACAGAAAGTCAATGAAAAAACAATGGATTTAAACTATACCCTAGAATAAATGGACTTAATAGATATTTATAGAACAGTCTACTAAACAACTGCAGAATATACATTCTATTCATCAACACATGGGACTTTTTCCAAGACAGACCATATGATAGGTCACAAAATAAGCCTCAATAAATTTAAGAAAACTGAAATTATATTACTCTCTCAGACCACAGGAGAATAAAAGTGGAAATCAACTCCAAAAGGTACCCTCAAAACAATCAAAATATATGGAAATTAAATAGTCTGCTCCTGAATGATAGTTGTCTCAATAATGAAATCAAGATGAAAATTAAAAAAATTCTTTGAATTGAACTATAATAGTGACACAGCCTATCAAAACCTCTGGGATAGAGAAAAGGTGGTGCTAAGAGAAAGTTCACAGCTTTAAATGCATACATCAAAAAGTCTGAAAAAGCACAAACAGACAATCTAAAGCCACACCTTAAGGAACTAGAGAAATAAAAACAAACCAAAGACAAACCCAGCAGAAGAAAAGAAATAATGAAGATCAAAGCAGAACTAAATGAAATTTTAAAAAATACAAAAGATAAATGAAACAAAAAGCTGGTTATTTTAAAAGATAAATAAAATTGACAGACCATTAGTGAGATTAACCAGGAAAAAAAGAGAGAAGATCCAAATAAGCTCAAATAGAAATGAAACAAGGGATATTAAAACAGGTACCACAGAATACAAAATATTATTTAAGGCTACTAAGAACACCTTTATGTGAATAAACTAGAAAACCTAGAAGAGATAGATAAATTCCTGGAAATATACAACCCTCCTAGATTAAACCAGGAAGATATAGAAACTCTGAACAGATCAATAACAATCAGCAAGATTAAAGTGGTAATAAAAAATGCCAACCAAAAAGAGTCCAGGACCAGACAGATTCATAGCTGAATTCTATCAGACACTCAAAGAATTGGTGCCGATCCTATTGACACTATCCCACAAGATAATAAAAGAAGGAATCCTTCCTAAATCATTCTGTGAAACTAGCATCACCCTAATACCAAAACTAGGAAAGGACATAACACAAAAAGAAAACTACAGACCACTATGCCTGATGAATATAGATGCAAAAATCCTTAACAATGTGTTAGGTAGCCAAATCCAGTAGAATATCAAAAAGATAACCCACCATGATCAAGTGGGTTTCATACTAGGGATGCAGGGATGGTTTAATGTACACAAGTCAATAAATGTGATACACCACATAAACAGAATTAAAAGCAAAACATCACATGTTTATCTCAATGGATGCAGAAAAAGCAGTTGACAAAATCGAGCATCCCTTTATGATTAAAACCCTTAGCAAAATTGGCATAGAAGGGATATACTTTAATGTAATAAAAGCCATCTATGACAAACCCACAGCCAACATTATACTGAATGGAGAAAAGTTGAAAGCATTTCCTCTGAGAATTTGAACCAGACAAGAGTGCCCACTCTCCCCAGTTCTATTCAACATAGTACTGGAAGTCCTAGTCAGAGCAATCAGACAAGAGAAATAAATAAAGGTCATCCAAATAATATACCTAGAAAACCCAAAAGACTCATGCAAAAAGCTCCTAGGACTGATAAATGAATTCAGCGAAGTTTCAGGATACAAAATTAATGTGCACAAATCAGTAGCTCTGCTATACACCAGTGGTGACCAAGCTGAGAATCAAATAGAGAACTCAATCCCTTTTACAATAGCTGCAAAAAGTTACAAAATAATTAGGAATATACCTAACCAAGGAGGTGAAAAGCCTCTAAAAAGAAAATTACAAAATACTGCACAAACAAAATATTTGACACAAACAGAAACATATCCCATGCTCATGTATGGGTAGAATTAATATTGTGAAAATAACCAAACAATCCTAAAATTTATATAAAACCAAAAAAGAATCCACATAGCCAAAGCAAGACTAAGCAAAAAGAACAAATCTGAAAGCATCACATTACCTGACTTCAAACTATATTATGAGGCCATAGCCACCAAAACAATATGGTACTGCTATAAAAATAGGCACATAGGCCAATGGAACAGAATACAGAACCCAGAAATAAAGCCAACTACTTATAGCCAACTGACCTTCAACAAAGCAAAGAAAAGCATAAAATGGGGAAAGGAAACCCTATTCAACAAATGGTACTGGGATAATTGGCAAGCTACATGTAGAAGAATGGAACTGGATACTCATCTCTCACCTTACACAAAAATCAACTCAAGATGGATCCAGAACTTAAATCTAAAACCTGAAAACATAAAAATTCTATGCAATAACATCAAAAAAATGCTTCTAGACATTGACTTAGGCAAAGATTTCATGACCAACAACCCAAAAGCTAATGCAACAAAACAAAGATAAACAGATGGGGCTTAATTAAAGTAAAAACCTTCTGCCCAGCAAAAGAAACAATGAGCAGAGTAAACAGACAACCCATAGAGTGGGAAAAAAAATCTTTGGAATCTATATATCTGACAAAGGACTAGTATCCAGAATCTACAAGGAATTAAAACAAATTAGCAAGAAAACACAAACAATACCATCAAAAAGTGGACTAAGGACATCAGTTCTCACAATAAGATATACAAACGCCAACAAACATATTGATGGCAGCAGTGGCCCATCTGGAGCAGCTGATGCGAAGACACCAGCTGTAGCAGTGGAGTCATGGCTGGAGTTTTGTACTCTGCAATGCTGGTGGGAGCCCTGCTCCTACCAAGTTTGCAGGGTGGGAACCCCATGATCCTGCGTACAGTTGCAGCCACCCAGCCATGGATCCAGACTTGGGCATCCCTGTACTTTTGCAGGCCTGCAAAGCCCCTTCCCCTGCAGGCTCGGATGTCCCTGCTCCCAAGATCTGGTGTCTCCCCATTGCTGGAACCTGCTCTGTTGTGGAGCAAAGTTGCGGCTAAGCCTGGATGTCGTCGTACCCTGGTTGAGTGTACATGAACTCCGGGTTGTGCTGATATGCCAGCCCCACTGCTGTCTCAGTCCCCTCTGAAACTTTTGGCACCGACGAGCTCAGGGAGGGAGGCCAGCGGGCTCTGAGGGCAACTTGGCGAGAACCTGCGGATCCCTTGGGATGAAAGCTTGGGTTCTGTGGATGGCATGCTGATGTTGCCAGAAGCCAACAAGCTCTTGGGTGAAAATCAGTGGGTCCCTGGTGAAACAGCACCTTCAAGTGAGGGACAGCCTAAAGCCTGGGTGCTGGGCTGCCATTTCTGGGTGGAGTCAGTGAGCCAGGGTGAGAACTTATGGTGCTTTTTTTTCCTGCCTGCCAGTGGCCAGTCATGGGTCAGTCAGTGTGCACTTCCTTCCTTCTGAGACCATAAAAAACCCAGACTCAGACAGATGTCGGGACAATCAGCTGTGGAAAGGAACTACCCACAGCAGGTCTCTTCTCTGCTGAGAGGTGGACACTCATCAGGATGGCCTGCCTATGGTAAGGAGCTACCCACTATAGGTCTCCTTTCTGCTGAGAGCTGGACACTTATTAGGACAACCTGCCTGCAGAAAGGAACTAACCACTTTGGGACTCCTGAGAGCTGTTCTGTCACTCAATGAAACTTCTCTCTGCCTTATTCACCCTCCAGTTGTCCATGTACCTCATTCTTCCTGGACGTGAGACAAGAACTCAGGACCTGCTGAATGTGGGCCTGAAAGAGCAGTAACACAAACAGGGCTGAAAACAATGCCCCCCGCCCCGCCGTTTGCCACACTGTAGGTGACAGTGAGAGAAGAGAAGGAGAGAAGAGCTATGGCCCTTTGGGAAGCCCAGACCTAGAGCTGGGCCAGGGCTGTGACACCCTTTTTGCGGCTCTGCCATTCTTGGTATCTCTAAGATTTTAGGAGTCACCACATTCTCTGGTGCCCACAGTGGAAGCTGTTTGCAGTACACTTGGTCTAGCTGAAGTCTCACATTTAGCCAGTGCCTGGAGCTGCCTGCCCTGCTACAGTCAATACACCTGGCTGTGCACAGTGACCAGACCCCACGCTCACTCACACACCTCTCATCACTCTGCGCCTGGCTCACCCTTGGCAGGCATGGGATCTGAGCTGGTAGTGCAAACCAAGTGCAGCCTACCAGGCTGTGTGGGCGGAACAAGCCCAACAGGCCTGTGCAAAACTCAAGCAAAGGCACCACCATGCATAGAGGTTTCTGGCTGGAAAAGCAACACCCCTAAGGATCCTGTGATGTGAAAAAATGCTCAGTATCACTAATGATCAGGAAAATGCAAATCAAAATCATAATGCAGTACCACCCTACTCCTACAAGAATGGCCATAATGAAAACAAAACAAAACAAAAGTAGTAGAAGTTGGCGGGGATGTGGTGAAAAAGGAACACTTTTACGTTGCTGGTGGGAATGTAAACTAGTACAACCACTATGAAAAACAGGGTGGAGGTTCCTTAGATAACTGAAAGAAGAACTACCATTTGATCCAGCAATCCCACTGATGGGTACCTACCCAGAGGAAAAGTAGTCATTATATGAAAAAGATAGTTGCACTTGCATGTTTATAGCAGTGCAATTTGCAATTGCAAAAATATGAAATCAACCCAAACGCCTGTCAATCAACAAGTGGGTAAAGAAAATGTGGTATTCATATATATATACCATGGAATATCACTCAGCCATAAAAAAGAATGAAATAACGACATTAGAAGTGACCTGGATGGAATTGGAGACCATTATTCTAATTGAAGTAACTCAGGAATAAAAACCAAATATTATATGTTCTCATTCATAAGTGGAAGCTAAGCTATGGGGATGCAAAGGCATAAGAATGATACAATGGACTTTGGGGATTTGGGGGTAAGTGTGGGAGGAGGGTGAGGTATAAAAGACTATAAATTAGTTACAGTGTATACTGCTTGGGTGATGGGTGCACCAAAATCTCATTAAAGAACTTATTCATGTAACAAAACACGATGTGTTCCTCAAAAACCTATGGAAATTAAAAAATAATAATAAATACCTTTTTTTTTTAAATCAAATAAGAACTTAGTACAGAATCTTCTCCATGTAACTTGTCATTGTCCTTCAAGAAAACCTGTTTTTGGCCATGTGCAGTGGTTCACACCTGTCATTGCAGCAATTTGGGAGGTCGAGATAGGCGGATTGCTTGATCCCAGGAGTTCAAGACCAGTCTGGGTCACATGGTGAAAGCCCTTGTCTACAAAAAATACAAAAATTAGCCAGACATGATGTAGTGTGCCTGTAGTCCCAGCTACTTGGGAGGCTAAGGTGGGAGGATCACCTGAGCTAAAGAGTTCAAGACTGTAATGAGCCATGATTGCACCACTGCACTCTAGCCTGGGTGACAGAATGAGACTCTGTGTCAAAACAAACAAACAAACAAACAAACAAACAAAATTTATTTTTAATTAAATACCATTTAAAAAAATTACAAATATGCACATTTTTTATTTGTAAAGAGTTTGTTTGTTTTTTTTTCTTTTTGGACAACCAGTCTTTGAAATCTGATTAATATTTTTGAAATATTGTTGTATTAATTAAAAAATGCTAAGTGTTGTAACAAACATACAAAATCATTTTTATGGCTCAAATTATCATTGACATCTTTTTAATGCTCATTTAAAAACCAAAACATATTTCTGTAGAGCTGGTGTGTCTCAAGTAGTAATACAGGGACTCAGATTCCATCTTCTGGCTCCTTTGTTCTCAATACATGACTTTAAAATCTCCCCTGCTCTTCTGTACCAAGTCCATGAAGGAAATGAGCATTGAGAATCACCTCTGGATGGCTCTCATGGTCCAGGCCTTTAGCTTTCATGCATCACTACTGCTCATTTTCCATGTGTTAAATATCTGTGATTTGACCATACCCTACTATAAGAAACATTGACAAATACACATTCACATTGATCTGGGAAGAAAAAGAAATGGATTTGGTGAGCAGCTATTCATTCTATGTTTCAATGACATATTTTTCAATTAAAATTAGTATATGTGTATATATGTGTGTGTTCACATACATGTAATATTAGAGTGTCTCTATATTGGAATTAATCCTTAAAATAGACCTATTTGAATTCAGCAGTTCCCTGGAAGTTCTTAGTGGTAATTTTGAATTCTTACATTTTTCTCCCCTCATTGTTTCCATTTGTATTTAACTTGAATATAAGTGGAAAATATGGAATATATGACTTCCTATAATCTTTATCTTCTAATACTACATTCTAGCTTATTTTTATTTCAATTAGAAAATATTTCTATCAATTGCTATTTCTTGAAATAGTAGACAATGCAAAAATAAAATTCTGCTGAATTTTGTGAATGGGTTACTCTTCTGTTATATTGCAAACAAATTTTGGAAAACATCATTGGACAAATGTTTTTCACTTGAAAACTTTGCATAATAAAGTAAAAGTTTAAAGAAACTAAAAAGAGTCTTCAATATATTTTAGAGAAAATTACTGAACAAGTTAAAAAAAACTTAATTTTTTTACTTTTTCCCATTATGTTGTGGCAAAACCCAAAATATCAGTTTTTGATATAGGCATAATATTTTGAATAAAAATACTTGATGCAGAAGATGTCAACAAAATTTTCCTTGGAATTACTATTACTAAAGATGAGTTAATCATACATTTTTTACCCCAGTTTTATTAGAATATGCTATTTATGCTTAAATTTCAAAGGAGTTTGCAAAGGAGATTATTTTTAAATGATCAAGCTGATTTTAGGTTTCATTCATGAATTTTGAGGTGGGTTGTTTTTTCTAGCCCCAAATTTTCTTCATTAAACTAAAGAACCATATGATGCAATAGCTTGAAAATTAGTTATAGTATATCTGATTGATGCACTTCTGTGAAAAAGGTCACACTCTATGTCTATTTCAAAATGCAGACACTGCATTTTGGTAATGTTTTAAATCCACAGAGAGACAGTTAGAAGGTGAAAACTGGAAACTGAAGAATAATTTTAAGAATGCTAAACTCTCTGCTTTATTTATGTAAGTTACATGACATAAAATCTCAGGGAAGTGTTTTGACTATTACTGTATAAAATAGGAAGAACCAACTCAGTGAACAAATTGCCTTTTGTTTGCTGAGTCAGTTATTTTACAAAGAAAACTATTGCTTATTTTCAGTAGACATTTTTAGCTTTCCATAAATACTGAAAAATTAAAGTCTTTAAGTTCTGATCATGAAAAACAAACAAATTTATTTCGCCAAAAATATTTTCAACTTAGCTGTTATTAAACATATAACTTCATATATTAAGATAGTAGAAAAGTAAGGTTAATAATATATTTGATTACATTAAGCAAATTAATGCATATATGCCATAGGCATGAATATTTAGAATGTTTAAATAGCACTACTTTTAATTATTTTATTTATTTCAGCTTATGAATTTTCTTTTACTTACTATCAGAAATTAAGCATTTATTAAGCCTCCAGAGAGTAAGGATCAAAGTTATTAAGATGGTTTTAAAAGGAAAATAAAATTACACCATTTAAAAAGTCACAATTTATCTAGTAAATCAAATACATTCAGAAAATCATAACACAAAAACACTTTTTAAAGGCACCTATCTGTAGATGCAGAAATCATACTGTGAAGATTGCTGTAATTGCTGAGGAGAGGTTTTTTCCAGTATGAAAGTTTCCCAATAGTTCAAATACATTAAGTTATAGAAGTCTCTTAAAAGAAATCGTTCCTTGAATAGTAATCAAAAGTATTATTGAAATGGGAAAAGCTCCCTTGTCTCCCTGGCAGTGCGTGCAATGGTGGTGTGGCTCACTTCTTCAGTGGCCCACTGCTCAAACCTCTAGGGGAGCATATAGACAGGTAGGCTGTGGGGCTCCCAGCCCATGGTGATGTCTAGAAGTGGATGTTCACAGCTCCTGAACCCCCACTGGGCATGCGTTACAGGGTGCTCTTTCAGTTTTACAGTCTACAGGCAGCTTGTGTTGACCAGCTGAATTAGACCCTCCACCTTGTTGCAAGGACAGAGGACTTTCTGTATTCCGGGTTCTCGCCTTGATTATGGAAAGAATCGGATCACATGTGGGCTTGGAGAATGAGTGCAAGGTTTTATTGAATGGAAGTAGCTCTCAGCAGTGGGGGAGCCAGAAAGAAGATGGTTTTCCACTGGAATCTGGTTGCTCAGCCGCCTGGGCTCTCCTCTGACTGTCCCAGTCAAACTCCGTATCTTTTGCTTCTATTGGTCAGGGGGCCTGCCAGCGTGCTGGTGCCTGTGGGCGTGCTGGTGTCCTTCGTTGCATTTGTCTTGACCTCCAGCTGCTTATGTGTGCTCCTCCCCCGATGGGCTCCTCTAGACATCCAGCTGCCTCTGTCTCTGCCTTCCTAGGGTTTCAGGTTTTTATAGGCACAGGATGGGGGCATGGCAGGCCAGGGTAGTCTTGGGAAATGCTACATTTGGGCAAGGCATGCCTGTCCTCACTTAGGTCCGTAGGGGTGGACCCCTAGGCAGGGACCATGCCTTTCTCTACCCAGCACTTCCTTTCCCATCCCCACTTCCGTACCATTTGAAGGGACCAGCTGTTCCCTTCCCAGTACTTCTATATCAATATTACTCTGAGATTTACAATACAAATTAAGATCCAATTGTTTGAAAGAATTGCAATAACTAAAGAATGCTTATGATCCCACGTATTTTAATCTGAAAATAACACACATGTGTGCATGCACCAGGCACACTTTCAAATACATGACTTCACAATCAATTCTCAGGTATACTATAGGACTATCAAAATTGAAATCTCTGTAAAACTTAAAAATTGTGCTATAAAAATAGTATTAAATACTCAAGAAAAAAATAAAACTGCTAAGAATTGTTGAGGGTAGTTTGGCAAAAACGAGAATGCAAACCATGAGAATACAGGGTGATTTTTTTTTTTTTTTTTTTTTTTTTTTACCCTGAGGCGCCATTAATTTCTTTTTCTGTAGCTGAACAACACATTTTAACTTCTGTGCAGCCTCTCCACCAGTATATTGAGACCTTGAAAGAACAGCTCAAGGGCTGACTTTTCTAATTAACTTTTGGATTCCAAATTTGTTCTTGGCTTTGTACTTCATCTTCCACATTTTCCAACTTCATCATTGCCCCCAAATGTATCTTATCTTCCTTGTTATGATATAGGCCTTTGACTTAATTATTCAACTTGTTGCATGTGTTTGACTTTTGAACTCTTGCTTATAACAATGACACACTCATGTTTCAGCTATGAGTTCTCCACTATTAAAATATCATTATAATTTTGGCCTTTCTTCTTACATGACTACTCATATTTGGATAGCCACAGTTATAGCATCATCCCGGACAGTTTAGAAGCTTTAAAATTAATCATTGTTAGTATATATGTGATATGTCAATTTACTTACTTGATCCTGCAATATACTTGATAATTAAAATTATTTTTTTTTGTTCAGCTCTATGAAAAGCCAGTCAAAATGTATTTACAGTGTTCAGTGCTCTAAAAGGCCCTCTGAGGGGAAGAAAAGGAGGGAGATAGACACAGATTAATTACACAAAATATAAGAAATCACAAATAACATTGGACAATGTTGTTGCTAGCAATTCTCCCTTTTCATCAGCCTTTTCATAACTGTAGCTCAAGGAATAGTTTGGGGTCCCTTGAAATCTGGAGACCAGTTACTGCCCTTTGACTGCTGTCCCAGGCTTTCTCTCTCTCTGTCCTGTTTGGAAAGGATGATTCATTTTCACTTGGTTTGCCTTTTCAGTTTCTAAAATTGTATTTTCATCTGATGTCTTTTAGTCTGGGTCAAAAATTTTTTAAGTCTTATTCACATTTAATTTCTCAGAAAGAGTTCCTTGAGCATTTACCCCTTTGTGAAGTGGAACCAAGTAAGGTGAATGATACCAATTTTAGGTTGTACTAGCAAATTTATAAGCCACCGAGGAAGTTTTAAAGAAGTCTCTATATGATTATGCATAGATGTTACATTGTGTAGCAGGGAATACCAGATGACTACTTCAACAGTCACATGAATTTTTATACACGAAGATATAAAACTACGAAAATTAAATTTTAAACATTAACATCAGTAGCATATTTAAACTTGTTTTTCACCCAATGAAGAAATAAATATGTAATTAACTACATAGTGCTTGGTAAAATTAAACATTCTATAAAGCCCAAATATGAAACATTTCCAATAAGTACCCATCTTCATCTGCACATTAACTAATATCTGTACCTGTGTAGAAGTGAGTGACAGCCTTGTGGTATGGTATTATCTCAGTTTATTTGCCAGGGTCCAGAGTCAGAGCCCACCCTGAAAGTTCATCTGCCATATTTAGCCCTGCACTCCAGTGGATGCATGTATAAGAAAATAATTCACATTAATCTAGCCCACAGTACTGATGCCAATTTTCTAATGTTCTGTGTAATTAACTGTGTGTTCCTTTTTTTTTTTTTTTTTTTTTTTTTCTGAGGCGGAGACTCGCTCTGTCACCCAGGCTGGAGTGCAGTGGCCGGATCTCAGCTCACTGCAAGCTCCGCCTCCCGGGTTTACGCCATTCTCCTGCCTCAGCCTCCCGAGTAGCTGGGACTACAGGCGCTCGCCACCTTGCCCGGCTAGTTTTTTGTATTTTTTTTAGTAGAGACGGGGTTTCACCGGATTAGCCAGGATGGTCTTGATCTCCTGACCTCGTGATCCGCCCATCTCGGCCTCCCAAAGTGCTGGGATTACAGGCTTGTGCCACGGCGCCCGGCCTAAAACAACAACAACAACAACAACAAAAACCTGTGTGTTCCATATAAGCTACTGCTTCAGGTAAAGCATCTGCTTTCAAGACACTATATTTTTTATTTTTAAATTTTGGTGGGGCAGAGGGAGAGAAGACTTGCATTTGACTTACTTATCCTTATTCAAATTAATACATTTAACAAACTATCCTTCAATAGCATATGAAGTAATTGTAGCAAAGTCAATAAATAATGAAATTTAATAATATTTTAAAACTGTTGTACATATAGAAAATACATTACTAAGGATTATGCCAAATTATTCACCGAGTATACTGTATCTACCTTTTAGAAATGTGTAAACTATAAAATGACGCCTGGTCAGGAGATTATTTTTTAGTAATACTGATTGTATAACTACTGACTTAACTTATGTGGGTAGCTGAATAAAAAGTCACTTAAATTAGGATGAAAATAGATGATAAATAGATCTTTCTTTGGCAAAATCAGATTACCAGGATTACAAAATTTTTAAAGTGAGAAGAAAATTAAGGTTGTCTGTATTTGCAGAGTGAAAATTCTAGACAAATATTTTGCTGTACATAGAATAATATATAATTGAAATGGCTATTTTCATTTTTAGGATATAAATATTTTCCTAATTAAATATTTTCTCTCTCTCCAAGTAGGTATATCTCATCAATAAAAATGGGCAACAGAGATATTTCCAGATATTTGAAAATAAATATCAGCTGAAATTATTATTTATCACATAATATTGTGAACAATATGCTGTCTATACCATTCTATTTATAGTATCCAGTATTTATAATACCATAATATGTGTGATTATTTAATAAATTCTATACAATAATGTATCTGAATTTAAATCTTAAAAATATATTTAAGAGCTTAGAAATGATATGGACTTGTTGACCCTGAATTTTAGTATAAAGATTTTAAAAATATAAGCTATTAGATATAATCTAAAACTTCTTCAGACAAATAATTTTTAAGATGCCATTCTTTTTTTTTTTTTTTTTTTTTTTTTTTTTTTTGAGATGGAGTCTCGCTCTGTCGCCCAGGCTGGAGTGCAGTGGCCGGATCTTGGCTCACTGCAAGCTCCGTCTCCCGGGTTAACGCCATTCTCCTGCCTCAGCCTCCCCAGCAGCTGGGACTACAGGCGCCCGCCACCTCGCCCGGCTAGTTTTTTTGTATTTTTTTAGTAGAGACGGGGTTTCACCGGGTTAGCCAGGATGGTCTCGATCTCCTGACCTCGTGATCCGCCCGTCTCGGCCTCCCAAAGTGCTGGGATTACAGGCTTGAGCCACCGCGCCCGGCTTAAGATGCCATTCTAACATATTGCATAATAACAATGAGTATCTGCAACAGCAGTCTTTAAATTTAAAAAAATAAAATTCAGTCAGAATTGTATGATCCTATAAATGTATAGTTGGCATCTATGCACCAAGATGATAGTTATATGTATTATAAACCCACCAAAATCAGGGCTGTATCTTCTTTTTGCATTGAGACATTCTACAGTGTTAGGAATATACTATCTCATCATGGAGAATTAATAAAGGCCTATCTCATAAAGTGGATAAAGTATAGAGTATATATTTGGCTCAAACCTACACCTTTTTTTGGCAGTAGAGTATGAGATATTATGCTAAATATAGGAAGACAAAGGCTATTAAGGTGGGAAATGTTTCAACATTTTAATCCAGAGATTGAAACATTTTATCTTTAGAAAACCAATGCCATATGTACCAAAAATTCCATTATATAATGTAAATGATTCTATTGCACAGGAGTCCATCACAGGCTAAAGTTCATTGTGAGGTTTTATCTTAGTTTCCAGTTGTTTTGTAGAAATAAAACTGAAGCTGAGATTAATTAGCACATTATATACATTTAAAATAAATAATGCCAATGTAATCAGTTCAAACATTGAAATGTTAATGAACACAATAATGTATCAAGAACTGAGCTCAAGAACTTCCTTTTCAGGGCAGTTTGAACCCTTCCCTGTATTTCTTCCATGCATTGTAGGAGAATAATCTTGGTTGTAATTTAGTTGAAGAAATTTATTTATACCAACTTGACCTGAGACCCAAGGTTTCAGGATTAATTGTTTAATCAGACTTTCATAGAGCAGCAAATGTCCTGATGTTTTATGTACTTGCTAATTTTCTCTCTACTTTCATTTTCTTATCCTTCTCTGTGTAATTTCTTCCCCTTCTTCTTTCTGTTCATCTTCCTGCATATTAATGTCTTCCATCTTTCTCTTCCCCTAACTTTTTACTCTCTTTCCCTCTCACACTTACTTTCATTTTGTTAATGGAATTTACATTTTCTCTTTTCCTCTATTCTTTTTTCTTATTGATTCACTTGCTGATTTGTTTTTCATCTTTGAATTCCTTCATTAAGTCTTCATTACACAGAAACACATTTCCTTATTGGTTATGTTTATAAAATAAAATTTCCCTTTTCTATTTAACTAAAATTTATAAAAGGAGACACAGAACTATTATAAAATATGCGTTGTACTTCATCTTTCTTTTCATTTCCAGTTTTTGTTGGAGTTAGAGAACTTTACCAAGAACATGTTCTTTAACTCCCAATTTATCATATAGAATAATGAAATAAACATAATTGAGAATATGCTATCTTCTCTGTACTCTGCTAGCAGTAATTTTCAAGGAGGTCATTTAGATAAAATAACTAAGGCAAAGAAGTCAATTTCTAGAGATGCTCTGTTTTTGAAACATAAGCCTGTGGCCATACAACACACCAGTACATAGCCCACAGAATGCTGACTGTGTGTAAAGGAGAATATGTCAAGTAACATTCTCACAACAGACTGAAATTGCAAGTTAGAATTCAAAGAAATTAAACAGTTTTTCCATGATCACTTCATAATTAAGTGGCTGCTTCAGAATTCTACATTATCTTTCCACTACAACATGCTGCCCCCAAAAATATTTTATTTATTGTTAACGTTTTTAAATTATTACCAGGTTAGTATGTTGATTAAATGTGGCAATAGAGTTGGCCTATGTGATTCTAAAGAATCTTTCAGCCATATGCAGTGGCTCACGCTTGTAATCCCAGCACTTTGGGAGGTCAAGGCGGGCAAATCACGAGGTCAGGAGATTGAGACCGTCCTGGCTAACACGGTGAAACCCTATCTCTACTAAAAATACAAAAAAAAAAAAAAAAAAAAAAAAAAAAAAAATTGCTGGGTGTGGTAGCACGCGCCTGTAGTCCCAGCTGCTTGGGAGGCTGAGGCAGGAGAATCACTTGAACCCAGGAGACAGAGGTAGCAGTTAGCCGAGATTGTGTCACTGCGCTCCAGCCTGGTAACAGGGCAAGACTCTGTCTCAAAAAAAAAAAAAAAAAAAAAAAAAATCTTTCATAGTCTCATGTACCCATTCCCTTAACTGCCAGAATCTCCATGATTTCTGTACATGTTATCAGTGACCTGAGAAGAGATTTCTTACTGGCTGTTACTCTTCTAAAACATAATCTTTTTTTTTTTTTATTTTTTTGGTGGTATTTAGCATCTTGTTTGGATAAAATTGTTCCCTTATACCTTAAAGATTTACCTCCACTGTCAGTCAATAAACACCTAACCAAGGTCTCAGAATGGGCGGCGTAAGGAATAACAAATACTGAGCTAATATTGTTGAAAATATAGAGTAGGATAGTGATGAAATGTGCTAAACTGGCACTTCCCTTTGGAAGCCTACTCAGGAGAGATTATCTGAGAAGTCAGTGACAACAGCCAACAATTGATGGGGCCTTCCTATGTTCCAAATACTACTTTAAAGCCTCAGAATACTATGTTTTAATCTTAATTAGAACCACATGTGGTAGTTTTATTTGTTTCATCTTTGTGTGTGTGTTTTTTCTTAACTACAGATGGGCTATTGAGACACAGAGAGGTTGAGCAATTTGTACAAAGTCATACAGCTGAACAATGGCAGAGATGGGATTTCTCCCCAGTCAGTGTGGCTCCAGAGTTCATTTCTCAGCCACTTCTCTGCAGTACTTGCACAGGGGACTGTACTTGCACAGGGATTGTGATCCTATACATAAAATGGGAAAGGTTTCAGCTAAGTGATTCTCTCTTGAAAATTCACAGTGCTTTTTTAAAAGACCTAAATATCTCTAAGAATGTTTTCTTCAATATTTCCAAATACATTTGTCCCACAAACTATTTTTTAAATGAAACATCTGTTAATATTTTATACAACTAATGTTGCCTAAAATGCAATTCGGGGACCAATGTCTATAACCTCTATTGAATTTTCAGCTACATTGCCATTTTATGTACTTTAATATAAACAGAGGTTGTGGGATTCTGGGAGAAAAATATCTCTCATTAATATTTATATATATTCACATATTTCCCAGCTATTATTGTCAAGTATTACTTCAACGCTTAACTCATTGGTTAGAAACATTTTTTGGGTAGCAGTAAAAGTCGTTTCGGGAATAGTGATCCTCGAACATTCGACGTGCATTCATTCATGCAGACCTGAGATCCAATTGGAAATGGCTGCTTATCTGAGATAAATTCTACTTTATATTTAATTCCTAAGATAAATATTTGACACTAAGGCACACTGAATGTAATATTAAATATTTAGATGAATTATTGTCCATAAAATTTTCTGATATCATACAGAAGAATGGCATCTCAGTACAGTATTGTGTTTTTAATGGTTTGATTGATTTAGCCATGATTAATTACACATTTTTTATTTTTTTCAAGCCCTGTCTATATAATCAATAAGTAGGCTTTTGGGTAAACTATTCACTTGTGATTTCATTTCTGTGCTTTCAGACATATTGTACGCTGTGCAAAATCCACTCACTCCCTTCTCAGTAGAATCATTTTAAGATTAACTCTAGCTTTTTTCAGTGAAAGTTGAGTGAGGGAAATTTAGATTCAATTTTGATGTGTGTAGAAAGTCCATTAAAATGCTGTCACAAGGTACAAGTCACTCAATAATTCAAATGCTTGGTGTCTACATGAAAGGAAAACATTTTAAAATATCATTATAAAATAATCTTATAGTTTGATTATCCAGCAAAGCAAAGTCATATGATTTGTATATTTTTAACCCTCTCTTGCTTTGGCTTCCATGAAATTGTACTTCTGTATCCCTCCTTTGCCACTCTGGTTGTTTCTTCCTTGATTTTCTTTTCTTTTTGTTCCTCTCACTTTTCCTTTCAATCAACAAAAAGGTGTTCTCCAATGTAATGCCACATTTCTCATCTCTTTATTTAGTCACTTTGTTTATATTTGCTTTTATTTATGTTTACTATTTATGTAGTCATTATCTGTAATAATGGTAGGGGGTTGGGAGCAGAGGGATCTCCCAGAAGTTTTTGGAAGATTAAAGGAGGAAATTCATGTGAAACATTTAAGGCAAGGCTGACACGTAATTACTTTGTGAGTGCTCCTTGCCTTAAAAACAATAGATCTTAATGGTGGTGTTACTCTTTTGTTTGTTGCTGTGGTTGCTTTCATTATTGGATGCTTAGGTATAATATCTATGTCACCTGATTTTAATAATAATGACTATTTTTGTTGTAGCTACAATGCCTGGGTATCCTCTATATGTTGAGTTTATACAAATTATATCAATTATATAATGATTAACATTATTATAATTAATTATATAAACAAACTTCAGAACAAAGCTATGAAGTAAGTGTTGTCTTTCTCACTGAGACTTTAAGTAACATGCCCAAGGTCACATTGATTGCAGAGTTGAGTTAAAGTCATAATCTATTTCTTCCAGCTGCATAGCCTAGCTTTGTAGGAAATGAAAATATTTTATTGCACCAATTACCAAATTAATGTCTCTTGTCAGGAACTTTCTCTCAAAAGGTGGTCGTCAATTCTCAATTTCCTGTTCAACATTTCTACAGCCTTCCTGGCTGCTTAAAGTGAATATACTCATTATCGTGGCCATCTTTTATAACATTCATTTTTCCCCTGTTGCATTCTCTAATTATGCTAGTACTTATTATAATCTTACTCATAATTGACCTTAAAACTTGAAATATTAGTAGTAGTACACTAATGATTAAATTTTGATGACGATTTTCTGTGTGCCACAACTTAGGCTATATACTTCATACATATTATCTCATTCTATCTCACAATACTGTCATGATTTAAGTGTTAATATTGTTCTTATTTTAAAATGCAGTAACTGAGTCTTTTTTGCAACTACTCACTTTTAGTGATTTTTTAATATACTTGTGATGACATTTCATCACAACTACATGTTCATGTAACCATCGTTATAATTAACATCTAAAATTATTCCTGTCTTAATGAGACTATTTAATTTGTCTAGGCTCACCAATTTGTGAGCAATGAAATTTTGATTCAAACCATGATATCCTGACTCCAGAGCCTGTTACTCAATGACCAAAATATTCTGTGGTATAAGTACATTTACATTGTTGTGTGACAATCATCACCACTCATCTTCAGAGCTTTTCATCTTACTCAACTGAAACTCTATATCTATTAAATATTCATTTCTCATTTTCTTTCCCCCACCTATCCTAGCTGCAACCATTGTACTTTGTCTTTATGAATGTGAACTATTCTTGGTAGCTTATATAATTGTAATCATACACTATTCTTTTGTGAATGGATATTTCACTTAGAATAGTGTCATCAAGACTCTTCCATGCTGTAGTGTATGTCAGAATGTTCTTCTATCTAAGGCTGAATTATATACCATTGTATGCATGTACCACATTTTGTTTATCCATTGACCCACTCTCACTGATTGCTTTCATCCTCTGGCTGTTGTGAATAATGCTACTATAACTGTGGGTATACAACTTATCTCTTTGAAACCTGCTTTCAATTTTTTTGGAAATACTGTATGATCAGAAGTGAAATTGCTGGATCAAATGGTAGTTCTATTTTTAATTTTTGGAGAAACCGCTATAGTGTTTTCCCATAGCAGCTTCATCATTTTACATTCTAATATGCGTGTACAATGACTCCAAGGATTCCAATTTCTTCACATCCTAGACAACATTTATTATTCACCCCCCTTGAAAAATAGTGGTCATTCTCATAGAATTCTAATGGGTGTGATGTTATAGCTCATTGCATTTTCGATTTGCATTTTGTTGGTTTTTTTTTTTGTTTGTTTGTTTTTTGTTTTTTGAGACAGAGTCTCGCTGTGTTATCCAGGCTGGAGGGCAGTGGTGCGATCTCGGCTCACTGCAAGCTCCGCCTCCCAAGTTGACGCCCTTCTCCCGCCTCAGGCTCCCGAGTAGCTGAGACTACAGGTGCCCAGCACCACGCCCGGCTATTTTTTATTTTTTTTTTTGTAATTTTAGTGGAGATGGGGTTTCACTGTGTTAGCCAGGATGGTCTCAATTGCCTGACCTCGTGATCCTCCCAACTCGACCTCCCAAAGTACTGGGATTACAGGCATGAGTCACTGAGCCCGGCCTCGATTTGCATTTATTTAGTGGTTAATTTGTCGAATACCTTTTTATAAGCTTGCTGGCCATTTATATGTCTTTTCTAGGGAAATGTGTATTCAAGTCTTTTGCTCACTTTTTAAATCAAGTGGTTTAATTTTGTTTTTGTTCTTGAATTGTAAGACTTCCATATATATTTTGGATATTAACCTCTCATCAGAGAAATGATTTGCAAATATTTTCTCCCATTCTGTACATTATGTTTTCACTTTATTGACTGTATCCTTTGATGAACACACGTTTTCAATTTTGATGAGTTTCATTTTATCTGTTTTTTTTTTTTTTGGTGTCATATGCAAGAAATAATTGCCAAGTCCAATGTCACACAGGTTCTCGCCTATGTTTTCTTCTAAGAGTTTTACAGTTTTAGCTCTTATGTTTACATCTTTGATTCATTTTAAGTTAATTTTTGTTTATGGTGAAGGCAAAGTCAAAGTTTTTGTTTATTATTCCATTAATGGACACAGGTTATTTTTCTCTTTTGGCAATTGTGAATAATGCTATGAACATGAGTGTACACATACCTGTACAGGGACTCTGTACAGTTCTTGCTTTCATGTTTTTTTAGAGGGTAATGTATGTTTAGAAGTGGAGTTGCTGGATCTTATGGTAATTCTATGTTTGATTTTTTTTTTTTTAGAAATCCCTGTCTAATTATTTTTATTTTGCAATCATACATTGGCCATCTATCACTCAATCATCTATGTATCCTATTATTATTTTCTGCCAACAATATTTTAATTTTCTCTCAATCTTTTCTCTAAAAACTGTATCACTTGGTTTCTTTTTTCTACATTGCCCTCAAAATATTTTATCCTTTACATTTGTTGAAAATTACTATAACCTGGTCTCAGTATATTACATTTCAGCCAGTTATTTTTTCTTCCTTTTCTTCTACTCAGTAACTACCATACCACAAATGTTGTTAGTGCTCTTTGCCTTTTAATTTCTCTGATTTCTTTCTTCATTAGCTTCCTGATTTAACTACCTATCATTCCCAGGATAGTCTATCCAAAATGGTTTAGGACTTCAAGCACTATTTTTCCTTTATTTTCAACCACCATGTCTTCTTACCCAACCTGTCCACTGACTGGGAAATTCAAACCAGGGACAATACAAGTATCTCTCTTCTTTATTGCAACCAAATGAATATACATTCCTGCAGTCCAGTATCTGTAAACCTTGGCTTATGGGCCAAATCCAACCAACCATTTATATTTCTAAATAAACATGTTTGAAACGTAGCCATGTACATTTGTTCATTCATTTATGTATCGTCTATGGCTACTATCATGTTAAAATAACAGTTGAGTACTTGCTACAGAGACCTATAACCCAACAAGCCTAAAATATTTACTGTCTAAAATTTACAGAAAATATTTGCTAAACTCTTCATGCACAGTATTACAAATACTGGAAAAAAATAACATCTTAATTTCAGCCACAACTTGAATCTCAATTCTGTCCAGCAACGGTTCTACATTTTTCAGGTCAACTCTATCTCCCATACTTCACAATGACTATTTAAAACATTCTCCTGAGCTGGGAACCATGGCTCATGCTTATAATGCCAGGAGTTTGAGAGGCTGAGGCAGAAGGATTGCTTGAGCCCAGGAGTTTGAGACCAGCCTGGGCAACCTAGTGAGACCCTGTGTGTGTGTGTGTGTGTGTGTGTGTGTGAGTGTGTTCTCATGTGTTCTTCAAATAGTCTTAGTAGATGGCCTTGATTTATCATTCAAATTAATCAACTTTATGTCTTTGAAAATGACCAACCTGTATCCAGACCCATTTTTTTTAGAGTACCTCTTATTGTAATAAAAGATATTCCTCTAGCTCATGCCCCTTTCTGGTTGTTTATATGCTTTACTCATTACTGTATTCATTCATTAACTTTAACTTCTTCCGTTCTTCTTCCCATTAATAACCAAACATGTTAATAGATTTTTATGGTTATTATGGTTTTCATCTATCTATCTATCTATCTATCTATCTATCTATCTATCTATCTATCTAATCTACATGTATGTGTATGTATGAGAACTTTCATGAAACTACCTCTCTATTGCCTGTCAAACTCTTTTTCTTTTACTTTGCAGTCACACACTGATTTTATCTATCTTTCTATCTATATTATTATTATTCTGTCCACAATATTTTAATTTCTTAACAATTCATTCTATGAAAGCTATATTACTTGATTTCTTTTTTCTCTTCTGTGTTGCAAAAAGCATAATTTATTTCCTAATTTTATAGCCACTGTCTTGTGTTTCTACTGACTATCTAACTCAGGGCTAACTTGAGTTTAGCTTTACTTAGACTATTCCTAGCCATTTTTATTGTCAACAGTGACTTGCTTATTGCTGTATCTGACAGCCATTTTCAGTCTTTTTCTACTTATACTCATAATATTTGCCCTTCATTGTTGGATACTTTTCTTTTGCACTCATCCCGTGAATTTTAATTTAACACGCGTCTCATTTTTCCTCCAATTCCTCTTGATCCTTCTTAGGGTGCTTGAGGCACTATATGCCCCAACAATGCTATATTGGTGGGAGAAATGGACACACTCCAAGATACTCTTCAGAAAGATTCTATGTAACTTAATAGGAAGGGTGTTTATCCAGGTGCTACCATAACTTACTCTCTAACTCAAAGAACTCTCTCAGGCCGGGCGCGGTGGCTCAAGCCTGTAATCCCAGCACTTTGGGAGGCCGAGACGGGCAGATCACGAGGTCAGGAGATCAAGACCATCCTGGCTAACACGGTGAAACCCCGTCTCTACTAAAAATACAAAAACTAGCCGGGCGAGGTGGCGGGCGCCTGTAGTCCCAGCTACTCGGGAGGCTGAGGCACGAGAATGGCGGGAACCCGGGGGAGGCGGAGCTTGCAGTGAGCTGAGATCCGGCCACTGCACTCCAGTGCGGGCGACAGAGCGAGACTCCGCTTCAAAAAAAAAATAAAAATAAAAAAAAATAAAAGAACTCTCTCAACTTCTCTTTGACTCAGTTTTGCCATTTATAAAATATTCTTTAATAATTTAACCTATCTCATTTTTTTAAGACTAAGTGAATTAATGTGCATAAAGTGCTACAACATTGCTGTGCATGTAGAAAAGTAGTCCTTTCTTACCCATGGGGCATACGTTCCAAGACCCCCAGTGGAGGCCAGAAACCCTATGTGTACTGTTTTTCCCTATATGAACATACCTATGACAAAGTTTAATTTATAATTAGGTATGTGAGAGATTAATACCAATAACTAAAATAAAATAGAATTGTAACAATATACTATAAAAAAAGTTATGTGAATGTAATCTGTCTGTCTCTCAGAATATCTTATTGTATGTAATATTTTTGGACAGGGATTTACCGTGGGTAACCGAAACCATGGAAAGGGAAATGATAGGTAAGAGAGGACTACAGTAATAACTATATACTGTAAATGGTAGGAATGGTCTCCAAAGCCTCCTTCTGAGCACTTCCAGGTCAATAGATCTTAAAGTTTCCATATTTTATGGTGATAATTCTTCCATCAATATTTTTAGTTCAGTGACATGTATTGCCTCTGATGGTATTGTGAAAATACTTGTCCTGATGCCCCAAACAGAGCAAAGCCAAGCTTGAATTCATCATCTGCTGCTACAAGGTTGCCTCATTATTCTGTCGTTCTCCCAGTTGTCTGAGGAAGGAATCTGGATGTCATTCTTGTCTTGTTTCTCTATATCAATGCAGTTACCAAACTCTGCAACATTTACATGCTACATATCTCCAAGATGCATCTCTTTTAATCTATTACCATAGTCATTCTCCTCTCTATGACAAACATTTATCTGGAATGCTTCAGTGGTTTTCTAACTGCATCTGATTTTATAATCTTGCCTTCTTGGAATAATTTTCTCAGCAAATAAATCCGATCAGAACACATTTTTCTTTAGAAGATCTTGAAGTATCACTATTTATGTCTTAGTCATTGTTTCTTGGAAAGTTTTCTTGCAAACTCATGTGAAAACTGTAACAGGAATGCCCTCAGTATAAAGAAACTAACTATTGACATTGGAAGGCGTTGAAGTGTGAGTCAAACGTGTTAGGTGAACCAATGGTGAGCTGCTGAAATGGGATGGTCCTATCTAATTGTACAGTTTTGAGGCACAGGGCATGGGACTTTAATTTTCCATACTATATTCACTAGTCATTAAATGCAGGTTGCCTCAAAAGAGCATGTATTCTGGGATGACATATCTGTCTTTGGCAACATATAATTCTTAAAGAAGTAGTTAACTGAAAAATCAGTAACAGCATTTCCAGGGGGCGGAGAAATTGTTATTTCAGACCTTAAGGATCTTATTGGCCAACTATATCATCCACAACAATGGCAATTTAGCTAATGTTCAAAATATTTTAAAGGTCTTAAGAGTCCCTTCATAATTACATACATTTCCTTCCCCAGTCTCATCTTGTAGTTAATTGAATACATGATTAATATTTTTATCTCAAGAACTTGAATTTGATTTTTAAAATTTTTATTTGGCACATCTCCTCAAAACCCTTCTTATTAAATTTCTATTAATTTTAATTTAAAAGATAATATAAATTCACCCATATTTTCATAATTATATAATAAATAGGGAAAGTATCATAGTTTTTTTAACTTTGAAAAAAAACAATAATTGTACAGAACACATTTGATCATATAGCAAATTGCTTAACATGTTTTGCACACAATTTTTTCAAAGAACATCAGTGTTTCACTGGAATTTGAAAGTAAAATGGAATTGAAATAACTCAATATTAAGAAAAATAAGATATGAAAATAACTCAGAACACATCTGTGGTAGGCAGAACTTGTCTCTCACTCCCAAGGATGTCCTTATCACAATTCTTGGCATCTGTTAATATGTTATATTACATGGCAAACAGGCATTGTAGATAGAGTTACAGGTAGAGACCTTAAGATAGAATGATTACCCTGTATTATCTGAGTGGGATTAATCTAATCACAAGAGCTCTTAAAAACAAAGAGCTTACTCTTGTTGAAATCAGAGAGATGTGACAGAAGGGAAGGTCACAAATATTTGAAGGATGAGAAGGATTTGATGTGCAGATGCTGCTTCTGAGATGTGCCATGTGTAAGAACCGCAGAGAAGCTAAGGATGGTCCCCAACTGATGGCAACAAAAAGAGACTCCAGAGCAAAACAAAGGAACTTCAGTTCACAATCTCAAAGACTGAATTTGGCTAACAACCAGAATGAGCTCAGGAGAAGGTTTAATGCTGAAGTGTCTAGAAAAAAAAAAAAAAAAATGCATCTCAGCATATACCTTATTTTAACTTTGTGAAGCTCAAAGCAGAGGACCTGGCTGTGACACAGTGCAGCAGACTTCTGACCTTGAGAAACTGTCAGATAATACAATTGAGTTGTCTTAGACCAAGCTAGCAATAATTTGTAGGGCAGTAATTAGAAACTAATAAGCATCTAGTTATTACCATTTTTGCATAAGTTTTGGTCAGTATCTTTACATATAGAAAAACGTCTGTGCAAACTTACTTGATGTAGTAAAAGTGATATTTATCACTATGAGTATTTTGGGTAATCAGATAATACAGTTGAGTTGTCTTAGGCCAAGCTAGCAATAATTTGTCGGGCAGCATTTGGAAACTAATAAACATCTAGTTATTACAATTTTTACATACATTTTTGGCCACTATCTTTACATATAGAAAAACATCTGTTTGCGCAAACTTACTTGATGTAGTAAAAGTGATATTTATCACTGTGGGTATTTTCAATATTTCAAAATGGGAAACTTTGAAATTATGCTGAGTCAGTAGAGAATATATTATCTTCAAAGTTTGGTAGATTTATAGATATTAAAGACAATATAGATTGTATTTTATTTGTCTACAAGAACCTGCAAATGCTTAAATGCCAATTTCTAAATACGGAATCTTTTAGATATAGTCATAGCATGAACCTGAACCTATTATGCTAGAGGATACATTTTACCCAATTAATAAATCACAAAGCCAGTGATACACACTGAGTTAGTACTATGCACAGAAACAGAATAAAAGTTTAAGTAAGTTTTGGCCTTATGCAGAAATCATGTAGTGTTTATTTGTTTGTTTGTTTGTTTTAACGCAGCAGCAAATTAATTCACTTTTAAAATTTTAAACCAAATTTACTAAATTCCAGAATCCCAAAAAGCTCAAGATGTGTGTTTTAGATCTTAATTATTTCTGTAGTTTTGTATCTTAATAATTAGAGAAAATTACTTTTCAAAGAAAGTAGATTACTGTTTCGGAAATTATTTTCAAGTGATTGCATGAAATATATCCAGCTCAACTATCTTCAAGCGCAGTTTCAGGAGGCATTCTTTTATTCTATAGCATGGCAAATGCTGTCATTGATGCAACAGAATAATTTTTTTCAATCTTGTCATCCCATATAAATGGAGCTTCTCTGTTCAGTAGCAACATAAATATTCTTTGACTCCTACTTTTAGAAGCAATGATAAATAAATTGAAGATATTCTGAGACATAACACCTGCCAACCATTAAAATGTATTCAAAATGCAGAAGAGCATCCTAGGTATTAACCTAATACTAAATACAATTAATTCTATGGGATTGGGAAGGATGAAATATACAGACTTAGGAAGGCTGTTCCTATAATAATGTGTATTATCCTTCTTTCCTTAACTAGATGAATGTATATGCGAGTAGAACAGAGTTCTATGTCAGTTTCCCTGAGTGCATTTCCTATCTCATCATTTGCCAGTGTCCTCTAGATTGGATCATTATAAAGGCACTCACTGTGTTAGATTCAGACAAATATACATGCACAAACATATACCCCCATATATATTACCTTTATATTGACTGGTTAGACAAATGCTTAGAGTGGTTATAATCAAAGTCCCAGAACTAACTCTTATGGGAGATAGTTAATTTTCTTTCATTCCATGACCAATGACTGCACCTATTTTAGACATAACTGAAGCAACGTAAGTATGATGTGGTTTCATCTTCAGGTACATGTGAAGGTAAATTCAAATAATTCATTGTTTTTCAATGGAGAAAATACTAAAAGAAATCAAAATAGGCTTCTTTTCATGAACAGAATAGCACATTACTTCACTATTTTTAAAAGAATACAGAGACATGAGACTTTTCAATGACTAAATAATTCTATCCACTGTCGTGTCTTGAGTATCATCATAAAATTAGATTCGATTCTTAAATACTGTGTAGACCAGGAGAAAGACATTTTCAAAGAATTCCATATTCTGCAGTTTATTGCTAAGAGAAAGGAAGCATAGTAGTAATAGAGACACAACTGGAATCTCCTTTTCATGTGTCTTTCATACATTTCAATCACAACTCATCAGGTGTTCCAGAAACTTGATAGAAAGCCTGCTACGTAGAGACAATTTTCTCAAAAAGCTTTATTATTATTATATGTATTAAAATAAAATGAGTTAGATAAAATGCTTATAAATATTTATGTATCATACAGAAATAAAATAAAATATTCACCTACAGTTTTACAAGAATGTATCAGTCATCTTGAAAATTCTGATTAGAGTGTTGTAGTATATTTAGGGCTACATAAGAGATAAGAGATTTTAAATGTAGGACCTGAATTTCTGAAAAAGAGGGTTTTACTTTCCCATTATGAACATAGAATGATAAAATAGAAGGCTTTCTTGAAATTGCCAAGATGATTCTTTCTCATACTTCTCTAAGGAGATTTTTCCTTAAAGAAAATCCCAGACCACAGGAAGGCATTAAGCTGAGAACAACTTTGTCAGGCCCCATTCATTCTTCTACAAAATAAATACGCATTGAATGAATAAATAAGCCTAAATACAACCCTATTGTTTGCCAGTTATGCTAGATAGTAGCCACAAAAAGATTAAAGAGACAAAACCATATAGTTAATATAGGAAATATGCAGGTTTGTATTATTTTTGTCCTCCTGGAACCACTTGCCCCCTTACAATGAATGCATGAACAACAAAAATGCAAACATTGAGACACTTGCAACGGTATTTTTCAAGACTGAGATTGCAAATGCTGTTTTATTAATTTTTTTATCTTCATAATATGACAAGTGTAGCACTTTTTACCATCTAATACCAACCTCTAAGCTGCTAGTGAAACATATTTGCTATCATTTATCATCATTTTGTAATGGTTCTTAGTACTTCCAAACGCCCATTGAAGGAAACTGATATTAATCTATCCACATAGACTATGACAAACTTATCAACTACTTAAAATATGACCCAAATATATTTCATAATATTCACCTGTGGGCTCTTATAAGAATTCATAAAAATATTTGTTCATATTAAAGATATTTATATTTCCTGAAGAACACTCTATTATAACTACTTACACAGTTTTTAGTTCATGTTTTTTAAGATAACAAATTTCCTGGTACTTTCTGAATTAAAACATCACAAAACCTTAATAGAAATGAAATTCCCACCTTTCCAATTACTGTTGCAGTCACTTAGAAGGGGTAATTTATGAAAACTGCAACCTAACAAAATCTAAAGTAAAAGTTAGCTTTACTTAAGAGGTAAAGAAATCAGGGCAATTCTGTCTCAATTGAGAACAAAAGGAGGTCTTTGTATATTCATTTCCATCTGCCAGCTTGAGGAAGATTTTCTCTTTTTAAAGATTCTTTAAAAAATTAAATTTAGACCATATGAAGACTCTGAAATGTCCTTTGACATAAATATTGAAAGATGAAAATTGGCCAGGCCATGTGGGGAAAGCTGCTGATAGTGACAGTTGTTGTAATTCTTATATTCTAAAGGAGGCATTACCTGTCATATCAAAATTTTTCTCTCAGTCTTTTCTAGACACGCTTCTCTCCGGTTTGAACTGGTTTTGTGTGTCTGTATTTATCCCATTATGTGAAATTAATCATTAGAGGCAAGATTTGTAACTTAGATTCTTTCTAATCACTTACGGAAAAATAAGAGATCACCTGTTTTCAGATCCTCAGAGACTACATATGAAAATTAAACATAGAACCAAACAGGATGAAGATGGGAAAGGAATCTTACCACAGTGTTAAAAAGAAAATGTATAATGAGTGCCTTAAGAGAGGACAACACTATTTGAATAATCAGTTAGCTAAATGTAATCTTAGCATCCATGGCATTCTGTACTACATCTGTGTGATGTGGTAATCTAAATTTGAACAGATGCCCCGCATGTTATGTCAATATTTGAACTGCTATTATGGCTATGAATCAATATTTCTTTGTAAACATCCTTTTTTCAAGTGGCTTGAATCGCAGCCCCATGGTTAAATAAACAGGCTCTAGTTTAACTGCCTGATTTCATAACCAAACTCCAGCATTCACGAACTATATCTTTGGTTACTTACTCAACAACCCATTGTCATAGTTTTTACCCCTTCGTAAAAGAAAAGGTAGCCATTGTCTTATAAATGGTAGTGAGGAAAACATATATCAATGCTCTGCTTGAACATTAATTTTAATTGGCTGTTGTTATTTTCTTGTATACATTAGATCTTGCTTTCCCATTTCCTTTTGGAGTCAGGCAAGTCATATAATGCATTAAAATATAGATGTCAAGTGAAAAATAGAGATAAAAAGTAAAGTAATTTGAGTCAAAAGTCTCTTTGCTTCTGTCATCAAAACAGTTCAGGCAAAAATCTTTTTTTTTTCATGTGTTTTTCCTTTGCAAACATCAGAACATCATAAAGGGATATCTTCAAACTGAATTGATATCACTTAATATTAAACTCAAAATATTTGTAAGTAAAATATTAATATTTTATTAGATCTCTCATAACTCATTCATCACTATGGTGATGTGTTATGTTTACATTAAAAGGAGGATCTAATGCTTGAGGGCAGGGAGGGGACAAACTAGCTATGTGCCATAAACTGCGGCAAGCTTTTCACATATAATTTCATCATTTCAAAAATGCATGAACCAGGTTTTGATATCACTGTATTAAAACACCAAGTCATGGAAAGATCAAACGACTCCTCTACACTTTCACCACTAGTATGTATTACAGTTAGTTTCTAAATCTAGGGACCTTGACCTTTGGTAACTGTGAGCAATCATTTAATAATATGTAGTCTTAACATCAAACCTAATCTAGGGCTGACCTTTTGATCTTTCAGTAGGGCTTTACTATAGCGACTTCTTAGTCCCTCATAATTTCCCTTGGGCCTCAAATGTGTCTAAATTCCCCCTCACCTTTTCTTTTCTTTCCATTTCACCCAGTTTAGAAATTCTAATGTTTTAGGTTTTTCTTTTCCTTTATTAAATCAGATTATTAAAACAAAACACTTTGTGTTTGGCGTGAAATGCTAAAAATTAGGCTTCACTCATCTTTAAGACAGTTAATTTTGTTTTTTAGATTTCCAAATGGGTCCTATCACCAGGTTATACTGTTGGAAGTAAAAATCAGTTGTTGTCAAATTTGAGTGTTCACCTGAAGAGCTTGTTAAATCAGTTTGTTGGAGAAAATACCAGGAGTCTGTGATTGATTAAGTCTTGATTGGGGCTAAGAATTTGCATTTTAACTATAATGTGAGAACTGCAGATGTAGACCGATATTGTAGATTTTGAAGATAGTCTCAATTTATGTTTTCCCATGAATACTAAATTTTTTTAAAAAGTATTATAATGGGCATTTCTTTATTTTTTAACCCTGCAAAAAAATTCTAAACTAACAAAAAGTCTATAAAGATAGGGGTTGATAAACTTTCCATATTAAGTCAAGTGTTTGTTCTTTCTACATTTTCTTAGTTATGTTTCTGTATTTCATAGACTAGAAAGTATGTTTTTGTGGAACAGGAGGCTGTAATAGAAATTGTAAGTTACAATGATTAATATTGTTCACTCTCCCTTGGCAAGCTGGAAAGTTAGCCAAACTACCTACTTTCAAATTCTAACTCTATCATTTCTTAAATCTATCAACCTATGATTAAATTATTTAACTTATATGCCATGATTTTTTTCATCTGAAATATAGAAATAAGAATAGATCTATTCCATTAAGTCATTTTAGTATTATATAGGTTAATATATTGAAGACATTCAGAGAAATAACTCAAACACAGCAAGGGATAAATGAGGTCTAAGTTTTAGTTTGATGATGAGCATTACGCTTTCCACTATGTAAATATTTTGCTTGGTGGGTTTATTAACTGATGAGATGTGATGGACATAACATTAACAGGTCAAAATGAAATTCAAATTTTGGCTAAAAATATTTTGCATTTATTTCATATATTTTAGTTCAGTTATAATATTCCTGGCTGCTTTATAATTGAAATATTTCTAATAGAAAATCTTCAAAAATATCATATTAATGAAACATCAAATAGACAGCTATTTATGAGAAAAATGATGTCTCATTCTTACTAGAAATATATTTGAATCCTTTAATAAACAGAGGACTTGTGAAGTAGCCTGCAGAATCCACCTTTGTTTTCAAATCCATTTTTAATAGTGGTTCGTGTACATTATAATTGAAATATAATCATCAGAATAAGTCAATTGTTTGACTGCATATATATTTCAATTTCTAATTTTGGAGAATACTTGTCATTTTTCTGCAAGAATGGCTAAGACTACAAGTGTAGTAAAGATTAATGTTTTAAGTGATTAAAGCAAAACTATTATAAACAAACTAGGAAGATTAAATGCTGTACTGAATATCAATAAGCAGTTTTCAGAATGCTACAGTTCCTAATATACTGTAATTGTATTTTGTGTATGGCCATTTAACCCAATTGAGAGAAACATACTTAATACGAATCTTCAATATTATTTTTGTACCATAGATAGGAGAACATCTTTGCTAAAATAGCCAGTAAACAAAGTCAGCCCTCAGAAATCTCAAAGCATTTGAAATAAATACATTAGAAATAAAGAGATAGGTAGTTGTACATCCTGTGTTTATGTTCAGAATTAATACAGAAAGGCATGGTGACCCATTCAGAGGTTTAAAACAGAAAAGAAATATTATTCTAAAGATGAATTAGCAATAATATAGAAATTAGGTTGAATTTGGCGAGACGGAAAGAAAGGAGTTAAGAGTTTCACAATTCAAAAATTAATGTTCGAATCAGATGAGGTATAAAAGAGTCTTGAGTTAACTTACTTAGTAGCAGTATGGATGGAGAAGAAATACAATAGATATTAAGAAAGCAAGATAGAAGACCACAAACTGAAATTAAGAATTTACTTCCGGCCGGGCGCGGTGGCTCAAGCCTGTAATCCCAGCACTTTGGGAGGCCGAGACGGGCGGATCACGAGGTCAGGAGTTCGAGACCATCCTGGCTAACACGGTGAAATCCCGTCTCTACTAAAAAACACAAAAAGCTAGCCGGGCGAGGTGGCTGGCGCCTGTAGTCCCAGCTACTCGGGAGGCTGAGGCAGGAGAATGGCGTGAACCCGGGAGGCGGAGCTTGCAGTGAGCTTAGATCCGGCCACTGCACTCCAGTCCGGGTGACAGAGCGAGACTCCGTCTCAAAAAAAAAAAAAAAAAAAAGAATTTACTTCCTCACCTTACGACTTCATAAAATGAGAGTATTAAAGAAATAAAAGAATAACATGTATTTCTATAATAAATATGTACAATAAAATATTCAATGTATGCATTAAAGTAAGCAAAAAAGAGCACATAAATTTCCAACTGGTTAAGAGAAAAAATGAGGAATTTTTAAAATATATGAAAAACAAAAAATCTCTTTCTGGAAAGGAACACTAGAAAGACAACAGCAAACAAAAGTACACAAGTAAAAATAATTCCAAAGATATCAATAATCAAAATGAATATAAATGGACTAACTTTATCAATTACAAGACAGAGAAGCTCAGATGTTAAAAAATTTGTTTAGGATTAAGATAACACAATTTACATGATAGCAATATATTCATCATGTTTTCTCACCTTACACAATATCCTTCATATTATACATGCCTTCTTTCACATTTAGACCTCAAAGTATAGTCAACCACTGAGAAGACTTCCTAAGGAGTCTTGGGATTCCTTCCATTCTTCAATAAAATTATTCATCTTTCTGTTTAAGAACAAGAATTTGTGCTGATCAAGGAGTTCAGGTGAGGGAAACTTTTGACTAAGTTTAAAGGGGATTTAGAAAATATATGTTTCATCATTTAGTTCTATAACATATTCTACTTACAATTAAATCCAAACTTGAATGAGTAATTTAAACAAAACATTGTTGAGTTTGGTGTTAAATGTAGATAGAGGACTACACGTTTTCAACTATTTCCTCAAGAAAATGACCTGTGAGACAAAATAGATTTCCTAATGAAAGCAAATCTGATATTGTATTTTTTGCTGTGCATATGTAGGTTTACAAAGAGGGTTTACAACACAAAGATTTCTAAAATTTTTATGGAACCAAAAAATACCCCCAAAAGCTAAATCAATGATGAGAAAGAAAAACAAAGCTGGAAGCATTACACTTACTAATTTCAAACTATAGTATAAAGCTTTAGTAATCAAAACAATATGGTACTGGCATAGAAACAGATACATAGACCAAGTGAATAGAATAGAGAACTTAGAAATAAATTCAAACATATATGGTCAAATAATTTTGGCAAGAGCATCAACATGACACAATGGAGAAAGAATAGTCTCTTCAACAAATAGTGCTGGGTAAACTGAATTTCCTCATGCAAAAGAATAAAATTAGGCCCTTATCCTACATCATACACAAAAATAATCTCATATCTGTGTGGGATGATGGATTGATTATTTACTTGGCTATAGTACCGATTTCACTCTGTGTATATCAAAACATCATATTTGTACACAGTAAATATATACAATCTTTTTTTAAATGGAAGGAAGAAACTGGTCCACTGACAGGAAATAAAATCTCTTTATTTCATCCAGCTCAAGAAAAGAGTAGGGTTCTTCCAGGCCTTCCTCTCATGAAGTGCTCAGCCTGTTGGTGTCTGTCTGTTTTCTTGGTATTCTTTCTGGTCTTCAAATTACTTAGCCCTTTTGAATACTTCAAATTACTTAGCCCTTTCGATGATTTAGTGCCATTTTAAATAAATTTAGACAATTTAGGGCAGATGAAACAAGGATTGTCAGATAGAATACAATGTAATTTTGTGAAAACTTTATACTAAAAAATTACTCATTGTTTGTCTGAAATTTTAAAATGTCTTCCATTTTTATTTTCTAAATCTGACACCTTAGCAATACATGAAATGCTCATTTTTCTGTACTCTTTTAGTCATTTGTATTCTTCTCTTTTAAAACTACATATTAAGGTATTCAATAAATATTTAATAAGAAAATAGGTGCCTGGCACTCAGATAAGCACTAAAAATACAAATATATTGTGTATATATGTGTAAATAAAATATATATTCATGGTTATATACATAAATGATTGATAGGTAGATACAGATATGGGTATAGTTTCTTCAATAAGCTAGTTAATATGTTTATGTGAGTATAATAATATAAATAGATGATATATGATGAGAGATTAGAGAAAGGTGTAATGGTTTTTTGTCTTGGTATTTAATTTGTGACTATGTATTAAAACTTAATTGAGTACAAAATCCAATTCAAGAAACTGCAGATAATATATAAATGAATCATAAATAGTTCTTACCATTAACGTGTCATGGTTTAAAAGAAGGGGAGCACACGTTCTTAAAATTAAAAGGTAAAGACAGAGAAAGATGAAATGTGATTTAGGAAAAGAATTTTAAAGGGAAAAACAAAGTGGTGTCCTCTGAGCCCAAATGGAGGGGGACACTGACTAGTTTGTCCCTATATGTATACAGAATATTAAAAGTGAATGAGACCCGTGAGGCAATTCATTGATAAAACCATATTTTTCTTCAGCTCCTCTAATTTAACTCAGATTTACAGCTACTTTAATATACACAAATAATAAGCCCTAAATGCTTAAGGCATGTTTTGCTACATAATCTACTAGGCCAATGTGAATGAGGAAGCAACCAGGAAATCGTGGTCTAGATTTAACAACCGAACTAATGTCAAGTCTCAGCTTTTCCTCTTATAGGGAAATGACCTGAATCAACATATTTAAACTCTGAAACAGTGGGTCTCCATCTTGGCTATACAAATAAACCATCTAGAATGCTTTGAAAAAATACTGATGCCCAGGCCCCACCACAGATCAGTTAAATCAGCATTGCTGGGAATGCAGCCAAGGCATCACTAGTTTTAAAGCTCCTCAGGTGACTATAATGTGAAACACAGGCTAAGAACCACTGCTTCTCAGAGACTTATTTTCTCATCAGTATGCCTTTAAAGCAATTTCCAACTGTGCCCAAAATACTCTTTGTGGTCTGAATTTACCTGTTTGTCTTTCCTGACCACTCTCACTAGGTAACTGATAGGCCTCTCTTACATTTACCAAGTAACGTAATATACGTATTATATCCATATTATAAATGGTTTCTTGGCCAGGCACAGTGGCTCACATCTGTAATCCCAGCACTTTGGGAAGCCGAGGCGGGAGGGTCACCTGTGGTCAGAAGTTCGAGACCAGCTTGGTCAACATGGTGAAACCCTATCTCTACTAAAAATACAAAAATTAGCTAGACACAATGGCACGCACATGTAGTCCCAGCTACTTGGGGGACTGAGGCAGGGGAATCACTTGAACCCCAGGAGGTGGAGGTTGCAGTGAGCTGAGATGGTACCACTGCACTCTAGGCACTCCAGCCTGGGCAACAGAGTGAGACTCTGCTTCAGAAAACAAACAAACAAACAAACAAACAAAAACATGGTTTCCCCAAAAGCAACCTTATTTGACAAAATGTTATTTCAATAAAAGAAAACAATTCCAATCTATTCTTTCATCACATTAGAGAAAAATCAGTGACTTTCCCAGGATATCAGTGTTACGTCAGCCCTCATTTGTTCTGGCACTAATATATCCTGAATTTACATAAAATATTAATTTCTCACAGTATATTTGAAATGTATTTATATGAAAAACTTTAAAGTGTTACAGGATAATTAGAGTGTTACTTCGCCAGCTGGAAACCTCTGTGGTCATGGTTTGCTCGGACCCACTAGGCTTGTTCCACCCACTAGGCCCAGCACACTACAAGCTTGCATCCCATACCTGCCAAAGGTGAGCCAGGCGTGGAGTGGTGAGGGGTGTGTGGGTGAATGAGCTCAAGGTCTGGCCCCTGGGCACAGTCATGCACATTGGCTGCTTCAGCAGGGCAAGCAGCTCTAGGGGCTGGTCCAGTTGCCGGCTCCATGCAAGGCTGAGGCTGGACCAGAAGTACTGTGCACAGCTTCTGCTGAGGGCAACTGCATCTGGATGAGGGAAATGCCATAGCGCCCAGAAGCTTGGAGACACCAGGGACTGCAGAAACCCAAAGAGGTTGTCACAGCCCTAGCTTGGGGAGCTCCTACGTCTGGGCTCCATGAAGGGCCACAGGTCTTCTCTCCTTCTTGTCACCAGCAACGTGGCAAGTGGGAGAGGGGATGTTTCAGCCCTGTTTGTGTTACAGCTCTTTTAGTCCCTCCATTTGGTGGGTTCCAAATTCTTGTCCCACATTCAGGAAGAATAAGGTACTTGGACAACTGGAGGGCAGGCAAGGCAGAGAGTAATTTCATTGAGCAGCAGCAGAATTCTCAGGGGAAGAGAGCAGGAGTGGGTAGCTGCTATTCACAAGCAGGTCATCCCATTGAGCCTGCAGCCCTTAGGGGAGAGGAGACCCACAGTGGGTAGCTTCTATATGTAGGCAGGCCTCCCTTCATCTTCTTGCATTTGCCTGAGCCTGGGGTTTCTGTGAGCTTCAGAGGAGAGAAGGTGTGTGCTAATTGGTCCATTGGCAGCCATAGGCAGACCAGGAAAAAGCACTATAAGTTCTCATTCTGATCCATGAGAGTGGCATCCCAGTCCCCAGGCTTCAGGCCATTCCTGGGTTGAAGGTGGAGTTTCACCAGAGACCTGCCTCTTTCCACCCAGGAGCCTGCCTTTTGCCGTCATCTACCCGCCATCCATGGTGTCCATGTGCCTAGGCTATTCATGCTGAGGGGTGCCTACAGTCCCACGCCAAGTTGCCCTCAACTCCCCACCCCTCCCAGCCTCTTCCTTTGCTTGTTGTTGTCCAAAGTCCAGAGGGGGCTGAGGCAGCAGGGGGCTGAGGCAGCAGGGGGCTGATATGTCAGCACTGCCTTGGACATGCACACACCCAACTGGGTAATGACAGTGCCTGGGCTCGGCCTCAACATTCCTCCAAAACCATAGCGGACACTCAGAGTTGGGAGAGCCCAGGCAGCAGGAGCTGGCATTTCCAAGCCTGTGGGGGATTGAGGAACTTCTTGGGTCACCAAGGGTGCAGGGATGCTTTGGTCCACAGCTGTAGCTGGGTGACTGTAGCTGCACGTGGTAGGGTGGGGCATCCAACTGGCCATCTTGGAAGGGGCCCTGGTTCTTGCCTGTTCCCAGTTACCGCTGGCTCTGCAGAGTGCGCAGCCCCTGCCTCACCTTCTCCACTGCAGCAAATGTCTTTGCAGCTGCTGCTCCAGATGGGCTGTCGCTGCCATCAAAAGGATCTTTTCAGTCAAGACAATAATGAAAGCAATGCTGTCTTGGAATTCAGCATTGAATGTATCTATAGCTACACGATTTTCACTCATTCTCAGAAACTGCACTTAATATGTCAGCAAATCAGATCAGACTGCTCTCACCAAAGAATAACCCAGGAATAATGTTAATGAATTTTATACTGATACCCACCTATGTCCTACCATTATTATATAAATCTGAGGTCAGAAGACTATGCCCCACAGCCTGCTATTGTAAATAACCTATTATTGGAACACAGCCATGCCCATTGGTTTATGTATGACTGATGGCTGTTTTTGCCCTACAACAGCACATCTGAGTAGTGATGACAAAGACGATGTGGGCCAGGAAGCCTAAAATATTTACCCTGTGATCCTTTACAAAAAGTGTTTGCCAAAACCAGCTATAGATTAATTTTGTTTTAATCTGTAATTTAAGATATTTGAAATTACTGTCTCAAATTGTTCTTTACCAATATTTCTTATAAAGAAAGGGAGAAAAACACATTATTTGTGAAACAAGTTTATTCCTTAGTGTGTAGATGATCTCTTTTGCTCACTTTCTTTTCTCTCCATCACCCTCCCTTCATTTTTCACTTCCCATTTTTTTTTTTCTTTTATGGTACAATTTTCCTATCTACCTAATTCTTTGGACTTCTCAAATGCTTGCCATCTTTTCACAAATTTAGTGCTAAATTTTTCTTTGCTTCTCTGGGACCAAGTCTGGGAAAGATCATTTAAGGATGATTTGTAGGGTCATTAAAATATGATACAAATGCAGATCATGCCTCATGTATCTTGCTGTTTTGTCTCTAGATCTGGCAAACTTTCAAAAAGATGGATTCGTGCTAGGGACATGGTCATAAGTCACATACTGAATATGAGCCCAAATACTGTCAGTTTTTTAGGGTGCCATGATCAGATAATAGCAGGAATTAGTCCGTGGGATCAAGTGCTCCTGTCTTTAGAATGTTAGTACAAAATACATGCTATGAATGAGAAAAAAGTGAAATATTCAGAAAGCACTTTCATAAGTGAGCATGATATTGACTAAATCTGACACCATTTCCATTTAAACTGTGTCTCTGGTTTACTTGTCTAACAATTTTTTTTCTTTAATAATTGTTTTAAAGCAGGATGTTCACAATATTTTCATTACTATTTTAAATGTTATTAGCTGATCTCTTTTCATTAGCTATGCAACACCATGGTACAATAATATATATGGTCATATAAAATAGTAGATGCATCCTCATGAAAAAGCCCTCATTAGAATTCGTAATAAACAGCTTTCTTCCTAGTATGAAAATGATGAAGGAGGATTACTGTAACACTGTACACTGTGCAAAGGCACCTGGTCAAGGCAGCACATAAGTGGCGCTGCAATCCAGGCTGCCCTGCACTTGTCAAGCTAGACACCCTAGGGTAGGTTTGTATTCACTGGAGGGTAGCAATGCTTTCTTCTTTCCTCAAAGGCAGTACTTGCCCCCATAGCTTTGGACCCAGTGTTGTGTAGACTCAGGTGGATACCTTTCTTAATTCACAGGAAGATGCTGTAAAGTCTTACCTACCATGTTAGAAGTGTATGGCAATTTGAAAAAGATATTTTGAATCTAAACAATCAAAACATTATGTCTTCAGGAAATAACAGAAGCCAGATCCTGATATTTTTGTTTACTCTATGGCCTTGTAAAAATTCCTACCTATTATTTCTCCATCATAACACAAAGTGACAGCATTTTCTCCTTGAGAGGATGTTGCAATAATAAAAATAATAACATCCTGTTTAGTGTAAACTGGTAGTATAAATATACATGTTTAGAAAGGTGGAAATTAATTCAGTTACTTAGCTGCACTTTTTTGAAGCTTATTTTGTGTAGCAATAAAGAAAAAATTAAAACAAAAATGTGCTTTATATGCTTTCTATCTGGATTACCTTTTCATTTTACATACTTGGCTGAACTTATTGAAAGTATATTCAAATTGATCTTTGTGAATTCACTTCTGTACATTTACTTATATATCATGTAATAGCAGTTTGACTATTAGGCCTTTGTTCTTTTCTTAAACAAAGGAATGATGTATTTAGAGTGGTAAAGAATAATTTTTAAGGAAAATCATGACTATCATGTGGATACAAATGAACACACGTTAAATATTAAATTTGCTCATTATTTATAAAGCAACTAGGCAGATGTTACAATCAGCTCAAAGAAGACAAACAGCCACAAATGTATATGGAAAAACTAATTGTGGTAATGAATTTCCAAATAGATATGAACCTGGCTTTTTCATGGAGTGAGGGAGATAAAAGTCAATCGAATTTCTTCCCATCAGAATTCGTTTGCACATCTATAGACAATAATTTTTTTTCTATCTGTTATTTGAAATTTATAGGGTAATAAAATACCTCAAAGGCAACAAAAGGCTATAATGGGAAAACCCAGAAAGCCATGCTATAAATAATGATTTTTTTTTTTATTGGCAACACTTAGTCATCTCTTTGCTTGCTCCAAACTTATTTACCAAATACTAAGAATCAGTATATGATCTAAACAACATCCAATTAACACAAAATGACAATCATAAACTACCATATGTTATTTTAATTATAGAGCCTAAGAAGAAAAAAATGTAATTTAAGAAAATAAAAGATTACTAAACTATATATTTTTGTATTAGTGTATAGATACAAATACATAAAAATAGGTATATGAATATTAATCTATGTCATCTTCAAAAATAAGATATTTTTTTCCACTGTTCATAAACAGGTAACTAAATCAATAAATGAAATTAAATAACAATTCTGGTGTATATGTGAAGGGAAAATCTTACTTTTTCTGTTTCCTTAGAAACTTTTGAAATCCAGGCATTGTTTTATTTTTGTTTTTATTTTTGTTTCTTTTAGAGACAGGGTCTTGAACTGTCACTCAGGCTGGAGTGCAGTAGCACAATCATGGTTCACTGTAACCTCAAACTTCTGGGCTCAAGCGATCTTCCCATCTCAGCCTCTTGAGTAATTTAGACTACAGGTACACATCACCACATTCAGCTAATTTTTTTAAATTTTATTTTTGGAGTGACGGGGCGGGGTCTCACATTATTGTCCAGGTTGGTCTTGAACTCTTGGTCTCAAGAGATCCTCCTGCCTCTACCTCCCAAAGTGTTGGGTTCACAGGCGTGAGCTGTGATGCTCTGCACAGGTGTTGTTTCAAAGTGTTTTTATGAAATAATTCTTCAACTCACCTGTGAAACTGAATTACTAACAAAGGCTTTGTCACAGAAGACAAAATACTGCGTGTTCCCTCTTACGTTATCCTTTAAAAGCTGAGCTCATAGAAGTAGAGAGTACAATAGTGGAATAGCTATCAGAGGCTGGGGAGCATCAGGCTTGGAAGGGAGAGAGATGGGAAGATTGGTTAATGGGTATAAGTTACAGATAGAAGGAATAAATTCTGGTGTTCTATTGCACAATAAGGTGACCATAGTCAGCAATAATGTATGGTATACTTCAAAATAGCAAGAAGAGAGGATTTTGAATGTTCACATCATAAAGAAATGATATGTTTTTAAAGTGATGGATATACTAATTACCCGGATTTGATCATTACACAATGTATACATGTACTGAAACATACCCATAAAGATGTACAATTATTATGTGTCAATTAAAAACCAATGAAACTTTAAAACGAGGCTCTGCAATTCATTTTCATCTGACAACATACATGAAAAGGGCAAATACTTAAGTAATTATCCTCTACTGTTGATGCACAAGGTGAAAATTAGAAATTTTGCATCTCCCTACTGACATTAGAAATTTCACACATTTTAAATGAATGTTTTTCTTAAATATATTCATAAGTTGTATGCTTTTCAGTTGCAACAAAAGTGACTTGAGAAAAGGCAAATTAATGAAAAATCGAATATTCATAGTACAAGCTATCTTGAACCTCTTTGTTAATGTAGCTTATAAACTATTTCTGAACATGTCAATCCCATATCAAAGGAATATATCTCTACATGAACTGTCACTACTATTATCAGCATAACCACAGATTTTGTTCTATGTATGTATGCACACACAGGCACTCAAACACACATCCTTGCATATGGTAAAAATCAAAATGTCAGCTAGATTTTACAGAAAACATGTTTTATTTCAAAGAAGAGCAACATCTCTTTTCATCATATTTTTCCATCTAATTTGCAATAGTTATATGATATTTTTCCTTATCAAGAAATAGACTTTAGCATCTAAACTTGAATGACTAAACCATCTTCATTTCTTCTTCCGTCAAACTAATCAATGTTTTAGCAACCTCTTTTTAAGTAGTCTGTGGAATATTACTCCTTATAAAATGTGCACGGTCATAATTCAACCGTAATGACCTTCACTTCACACTTTACAAATGTTCTCTTTTATCAATCTCATTTACAATCATGGCTTCAACTGTCAAGCACTCACCAATTACTCACAAATTCAATTCATCAAGCACTTCCTTTCTTCTAAACTAGAGCTTCAAAGCTACCAAATTATATTTTCTGTTCTCTTATCAAGGCCTCTACCAGGATATTCCACAGTTATCTTAAACATCTCATTTATAAATTAATGTGTCATTTTCGTTATATTTATCTACTGAATATATATTGAATATCAACATTAGAAATTGAATTTCTATTGATGGCATCACAGTCACTTAAAGTAGAAAATGTCAAGTATCAATTTACTCTATCTCCTATTATTCACCTCTACCTTTTCTACTTCCTTAATATCTTTGGTCAAGGTCATAATAAGCTATTGTTAAAACATGATGCATAGTCATAAGAAAGTGCACAATTAAACATTGATTTGTTTATCTTGCAAGTGGGTGAATAAAAAATATGAAGTATGCAATGTGGAATACTGATGTGTAATACTGATAAATTAATGTTGGCACTTATAATCTTCTAGAAAAAAGTGATAGACATTGACAGATAGGTTATACATACTAGAGGTTCTTAATACATAGTATTTGTATGGGTGGTGTTTGAAATTTCATAGGAGAATAGAGGTTACTTTATTTGGAAATATTGCAAAGAATCATCCTATAGTAGAGAATGGTAGATACATGTCTAGCTGAAGAAATCTGCTCTTGACAATTTAACTATATACCAGAACCAAGTCTTACTTGAGAACACTGAGTAGTCCTCTTTCCTGGAGGGACACAGATTCGTAGAATTACTTGTATTTATTTGGTTGGTTTGGGGACAATTAGGAAGAATTAAGGCTAGCATCCAGGCTATGACTGATTGAAATGAAAACTCTCATAGGACTCTTACAGGACAATGTCTCTCAAAGGTTGACTGTGCTTAAGATAAGTAATTACAGTTAACAAATAGTTGTGACAACCTAAGGGACATGGCTGTATGCAGGTTACATCTATTCAGATTACTCATTTATATGTTATTATTGAGTTGGTATAAGGTCTGATAAGGCAACTTTGCCCACTTACATACAAGATATTTCTTCCCACTGTAACGTGCTATGAATTGTTATATATATGTTAACCCACTGCAACTATTGAGCCTACATAAAAGCATCTAACATAAAATAATGACAAGGCTATGAATGTTGATATTATGTTTAATATGATATGCTAGTATTTTAATATTTACAATTATATAGAATAAAATAATGCATTTTAGAAATAATTGTTTTGGTGTTAAATCTGATAGAATAAAGGCAAGCCCAGAGGTCAATACACATTCATAAATGTATTATCTCTTGTTTGTTTGGTCAAAGAGAATGAATGTATAAGGAATATAGATGTATAAACTGTAGAGGAAATCCTGTAATTCATGACCACTTTTGCATTTTTCTTGTGATAAATGAGACAAAGCATGACTGAGATATTGAGGCAAGGCATATGTAAACTCTTGACAGATATATTCATTGACAAGAAAAACAAAATATAATTATGTTCATAAGCAGGTATTTTAACACCAAACTGGCCAAAAGTCCCAGAGCTTTGGAAAACACTTCAGAAAAAAACTAACTTGAACCTCAACCTTTAACTATATATAAGGTCAGCATTAAACCTCATGCTTAAGGAAGACTATAAAAGTACATTTCTGGGTTTAGTATAAACCAAGACATTATGCCTTATGGCTGCTTGATATACATTTCTCATATAGCTGCATTGCAGTTTTCCTCTATGGCTGTCATTTATCAAACTTGCCTTGTAATTGTGTCATCATTTGATTTACAACTTTTGAAGCTATAAATTATATTGTTAGATGAATACAAAACCATGAGAGTTAGACAGTCTTGTTGAGTCATCCCTTTCATTATTATTTACTTGCTCTAATAATTTTTGGAGAAATTAAAAAACCTTATCAACCAAAGGTTCTTTCTGTTCCAGTGCAGATTGATAGAGAAGATGTGATTTATTATTGAATATGTATATCAGATTACATGTAGAAAGGCTGTCCTCCTGAAACTGAATCCTGGACAGAATTTCACGTAAATTTGCAGAAAAAACAACAGTAAAGCTCTACTTTCACGCAAGACAAATGGATGCACCTTGTAGTTTCCGTACCTCCTGAGAAACTTTTGAATTTATTTTTGAGATATGTGCTTATGATTCTATAGTGAAAAGTTCCTCAGATCTTCATGTAAAGTCAAATGTTGAGTCTATTTTGGGTCTATTGTGTTTTCAAAGATATGCTATGGCAAATGACATTTACTTCTTAGTGTCATTATAAAGATTAAATTAGTTAAAATCTGTAAAACACCTACAACAGTGGCGGCAATATGATTACTGTGTAAGTATTGCGTTAAAAATCTGTTTTATGCCTATGATTTCATAGATGTGGATAGCATATCTTTTTCTTTTTCTGTTTTTTTTTTTTTTTTTTTTTTTTTTTTTTTTTTTTTTTTTTTTTTTTTTTTGAGAGGGAGTCTCGCTCTGTCGCCCAGGCTGGAGTGCAGTGGCGCAATCTCGGCTCACTGCAAGCTCCGCCTCCCGGACTCACGCCATTCTTCTGCCTCAGCCTCCCAAGTAGGTGGGACTACAGGCGCTCCCCCCCAACCACGCCTGGCTAATTTTTTGTATTTTTAGTAGAGACAAGATTTCACCGTGTTAGCCAGGATGGTCTCCATCTCCTGACCTCATAATCGGCATGCCTAGGCCTCCCAAAGTGCTGGGATTATAGCCTTGAACCACCGCGCCCTGCCGGTGGATAGCATATCTTCTATAACATGAATAGAAATAATAACTTTCTCATTGGCAGTCACATATTTGAATGATGTGAAACATTAGTGGAGAAAATAGATTATTTGGTGTTAAAGAGCACTAAGAGATTTGTTCTTAATAGAATCACGTGCATCTTTTGACTCTATTTGATGCTATCATAGATTTACTTTTTTGTAATCTGTTTTTTTTTAAAGGTCAAATTTATTTAAAAAAATGTATTTCATTTATTTTTACTCCCAAAAGTAATATAAATTCACGAATTACAAATCAACATTAACAATGTCTATAAAGCACAGGCTGCTGCAATCAAAACTGTTAAGTCCTATGAAGCATAATATATAAGACATAATTGGCAAGGCATGGTGGCTCACATCTGTAATCTCAGCACTTTGGGAGGCTGAGTGGGGCGGACCACTTGAGGTCAGGAGTTCGAGACCAGCCTGGCCAACATGCAAAACCCTGTCTATGCTAAAAAGACAAAAATTAGCCTGGCATGGTGGCATGTGCCTGTAATCCCAGCTACCTAGGAGGCTGAGGCAGGAGAATAGCTGGAATCTGGGAGATGGATACTGCAGTGAGCCGAGATCACGCCACTGCACTCTAGCCTGGGTGACAAAGTGAGAGAGCATCTCAAATAATAATAATAACAATTAGCCAGACATGGTGGCACACACCTATAATCCCAACTACTCTGGGGGCTGAGGCGTGAGAGTCCCTTGAACCCAGGAGGCTGAGGTTGCAGTCAGCCAAGATCATGCCACTATGCCACTGCCCTCCAGCCTGGGTGACAAGAGTGAAAATCTGTCAAAAGGAAGAAAGAGAGAAAGAGAGAGAAAGAGAAAGAGAGAGAGAAAGAAAGAGGAAGAAAGAGGAAGGAAGGAAGGAAGGAAGGAAGGAAGGAAGGAAGGAAGGAAGGAAGGAAGGAAGGGAGGGAGGGAGGGAGGGAGGGAGGGAGGGAGGGAGGGAGGGAAGAAGGAAGGAAGGAAGGAAGGAAGGAAGGAAGGAAGGAAGGAAGGAAGGAAGGGAGGGAGGGAGGGAGGGAGGGAGGGAGGGAGGGAGGGAGGGAGGGAGGGAGGGAGGGAAGAAGGAAGGAAGGAATAATGCATTTAAATTTTACCAGCAATTGTAGTATTGTGAGAAGATGGAAGGCCTTGCATGTCATGTACAAATTATTTATAGGTAGGTTACCTGGAAAAAAAAATAATTAGGGAAATCACTTAATTTACAAACTGCTTAAGAGCATTAGCTCTCATGTATTCTATAAAAGGCATGTCTTTTCATATGAAGTGTATTATATTTTCCTGAGTTTTACTCTAAGGATAATGATTTAAAAGACTATTAAATTCACTAAACATTAAAATAATGCATTTGACCAGTTATGGTAGCTAATATGTTAAATTGTATTTTGGGGGGGGGATAAATTTATGGTTTTTATTTAGGTTGCTACACATTCTAGATCATCAATTTCACCATTGTATCATGCTTTGTTTTATTTTGTTGTGTTTTCTGCTAATGTTCACTGCATCTTTATGATTCGCTTTTGTGTTTGTGGCAGTGGTGGGAGGGGATGAAGAAAGGAAGTAATAGCTAAGCTGCACGTATGATCCAAGTGTGTTGTACTTGATGAAAATAATTACAACCCTCAGAAACATTTTAATTAACATTCTCTCAGGGTTAAAAGAGCAAAGTCACCTGGATACTAGAACATCTTTATTGAAATTCTAATACATAATCACATTTGCTGAACTAGAATATCAAACCATTTTTTTACTACTACTTAGATAGATTGGGAGATAGTTGCCAATTACAATGTGGCATATAATTGACAAGTTATATCCTAAGTAGTAAAGTGTTTGGGGAATTAATTTTTAACTCACAATACTTCCCTTTTATTTCCAGTAAGATTAATTCCCAAAATTAATCAGTAAGCATGTCAATCAAATTAATCATGTTTTCACTCACTTTTTATTTAACTATTCAACAATGCTTAGGGCCATAATAAATTAAGCCAAATCAAATTTTCTCTGTGTAGAAAGCGAGGGCAGGATAAAGGAACTAAGGTCTTGTAAAATATAATCACTTACAAACTAAAATAATCCCCTCTAAAACAAAAGGAACTACCACTACACACTTATTAGACTGATGAAAACCCAAAATACTGACGACATCAAATCCTGGCAAAGATATGGAGCAATAGGAAGTTTCACCCATTGCTTGCTGGAATACAAAATGGTACAGCCACTTTGGAGGAGACTTTGACAGCTTTCTACAAAACTAAATATATTCTTACCATATCATGCAGCAATCATGCTTTTTGATGTTTATTCAAATGAGTTGAAAACTTAAATCCATACACAGAAACCTTCACACAGATGTTTATAGCAGCTTTATCCACAATTGCCAAAACTTAGAAGCAGCCAAGTTGCCCTTCAACAGGTGAATGGATAAACTGTGGTACATTCATACAATGGAATATTATTCATTTCTAAAAAGAAGTGAGCTATCAAGCCATGAAAAGACATGCTGGAAACAAACATTCATATTACTAAGTGAAAGAAGCCAGTTTGAAAAAATCTCCATACTGTATGATTCCAACTATATGACATTCTAGAAAAGGTAAAACTGTGGAAAACATTAAAAAAAATCAGTGGTTGCCAAAGGTTACAGGAGAAGGAGTGATGAATAGATGGAGCACAGAGGATTTTTAGGGCAGTAAAGCTGTTCTGTAAATTATAGTATAATGGTAGATAAATGCCATTATACAATTGTCAGAATCCATAGAAAGTACAACACCAAGAACTTTAGTGTACTTAAAGCATCATAAGTTGAACTATGGATCTGGGGTGATAATGGTATTCAATATTTCTTCATCGATTGTAACTATGATGTGGGATGTTGATAGCTGGGGAAGATCTGCATGTGTTTGGGGGAAAGGGTATATGGGAACTCTGTAATTTCTGCTCAATTTTCTGTAAGCCTAAAACGCTAAAAACCAAACTCTTTTAAAAAATGCCCCTGTATTTACAATAATCATGGCTCTTTAAACGCACTATGTTCTAATGTGGTGTGTGTAAGTGTATTTGTACCAGTGAATATCTAGAACTAGACTAGTACCTGAAAGATAGTAAGCTTACATTATTATATATAACTGTAGTACACTTAAGTAAAGTTCAAATAACACAATACAATTGACACTTTTTATCTTTTTGAAAATTAGGTAGGTATTACAGTTTAGGTTTAAAGTTGTTTTTTTTTCTAAATTATGTTCAGGCTACCTTTAACCAAGATAATTTGGATTCCTTCGTATACATAGTTTCACTACTTATAATTAATATAAACATGACAGCTTTCCACATTGAATTTGATTCATATATGCATATTACATATGCATATTAAATACAACTGAAGTTTTGACATCTTTTTTACGCTTTAAATACAAAATATTTGTCTAAAATATTTGTGTTTATTAGCAATTATTGAATAGTTTGAGGAAAAACAGTTTCTACATACATTATAATATACAAATGGAATTTATTCTAAATAAAAACAATACATTTTTATTCTTTGAGTTTCTAAGATTTCGGCTTATATTGGAATCAAACTAATCAAATTCTAAGAATAAATGTCAAAAAGATAAAACATGGTTTCCTTTTATGCTTTTGATTGAATCTTTGGTGTTGGAGGGAATTGGTACTTTTTATTGGAGGATAGGAGGAAAGGATAAAAGTATAATTTCAAAGAGATAAGAACAAATTGCAGCCTTTACAAAAACATATTATACTAAGCATAATTGATATAATCTATAATTTTTAGCACTTATCATGTACTCAAAACTGACGGTTGTACTCTCAGATGTGTAAGATGTCATTGTCCTCAGTTCTGTGTGACTTGGAGAGGCATTGCCAGCTTTACAGGTGCAGACGTTTGGGCGTCAGTGATTCCGCATCCTTGCAGGCCCTACAAGGCCAGATGGATTTTCCTTGCCCTTAGAATGACTCTGAGTCAAAAGTCAGCACAGCCCTAGTGACGCTGCATCCATGGGAAGGAAGATAATGTACAGATATCAATAAATAAGGATTTTTGTCATGTTCCTTAGTATATTCTTCGTGTCTAGAACAGGAAGAGCAGAGGAGATTTCATGCTGTTCTCCCAGAGCATGAAGTGAAATTGTTTCTTTTCTTTAGCTATGCTAATCTCATGCTGCCTGTCAATTAACTTGAGAAAATGATTCTATCAAAGTAACCACATAAACAAACAAAAACTTATTCCCTTCCTGCTTGCTGCTATTTTTGGACTTGGGGAAGGGAGCACAATTTCTAAATGTCTACTCTTCTGTGTTAACCATGCTAGTTGTTTTCCTTTTCTATCAATAATTATTAAAAGGGTAATACATATTTAATATTTCTAATTTGGAAATTAGAAATTATTTAATAATTTAATATTTAATAATTATGTATTACCCTATACAACCCATTGTAATGTAAAATTTGCACCACTTAGTCACTAGCATTTTTCTTTAAAGTTTAAATTTTTTCTTTAAAGTTACTAATTACCTCCAGTTTAAGGACTCCAATGGACACGTTTTGTTTATCTTGCTTTTACTCTCAAGTGTTTTACATTTCATCACACTCTGTTTCTTGAAAAGTTCTCTCCCTTTGGCTTTCTATTCAATACATTCTGATAGTTCACCTGTTACCTCTTAGATACTACATTTGTGTGTGTATGTGTGTGTGTGTTCTTTCTCTTTCTGTAATATAAACAGTGATATTGCCTAGGCTTTATTATTATATCTATCTCTCACTTTACAAATAATCAATCATTGGACAAATTACAGAATTCATGCAATATTTAATTTTAACTATTAAATAAAATAGTTAAAAAGGAAAACTCAGTTCTGAAAATGAGAGAAGTAAAGTTAGTGGATAAAAGGGAGATATGGCACGTATGTAAAAATAAATCTGCCCTTCTAGCTCTATAACCTTGAACAAGTTATTTCACATCTCTGTGCCTTAGTTCCTCATCTGTAAAATGGTAGTAATCATAATGATTTTCTTTTTGGGTTGTTGGGAAGATTCAATAAGTATAAAATGACTTAATATATGTAAAGTTTCTGACACACGGGAAGCCTTCCTTACATGTAATCTGTTATTAATAACAGATATACCTATTTATAACAAAAAATTCTATGACAAAAAATTTTTAAACTAATAACTTTTTATACAAATTTAAATAATTGCATGCATATTGTACATATTTATAGAATATGAATGCCTTAACTGCAATGTTTTTTATGGTTATTTTATTTGGATTTCCAGCAACTACCTCAATTTCTGGACTGGAGAAGAAATTTACAACTATTTGGGGAATGAAAGCATTAATGAGAGTGTTATGATCACACTGATTAGATTAGATCAAAATTAGAGTGGGGCAACCCAAACTCTATCCCTTTCTCCAGTTTTAAATATTAGTTAAAGATTTTCAGTGTTTAACTCCTATTTCCTATCCATCTCTCGCCAAGATTCAGATCTCCCCATTGCCATTGGTCTAAGGTCAGCCCCCGTTCCATATGGCATCCACTGGCAGTTGATAGAAATGAAGGCACTACAGACCCGGGGTCATATACAGAAATCCAAGGAAAGGCTATTGGAATGGTGTATAATCCTTTTCAGTATTTTTTTCATCACATATTTCTCTCCTTCCTGATACACACCTGTACACACAGATAAACACACGTTCACTATTTGAAGGCTCCCTTTGTGCTGCTTTCACTGATACCAAAATTGCTAGCAATGGCTACGGATTTGATTACTTGTCTCTTTTGTCAATGAGTTTCTTGCTATTATGAAAACATATTCTTCTTCTTATTCTTTAGTGAGAACAGAATGATACAAAATTGACTTAATCTGCAGCACAAAGTTTACATTTTGTTGTGAAAAAGAACTTGTTGACAGGATTGCTAAAAACCAAAGTGCTGAACAACAATAGTAATTTCATTGCCTTTGAAAAATAAAGACAGTCTATCATCTCTTTGGAAGAGATTGTTTTCCATTTTGTCTCAAAAGAGAATGAGATTCAAATATTGTTTTGCAGCCCCATGCTTCTCTGACACATATTTAGATATCTTTAGACATTTTCTTTTAACATTGTAGATGCTCTTAAGCCTAATTGTCAAAATTGATCATAATTATAAAGTTAGGATTTTTTTCCTAAAAATATGTTATAAAAAATCTCAACTAATATAAAACCTATTATTTAATTTTCAAATTATTTATGCACTGAATTTTTGTATAATATATTTCATATCACATTTGCTATATACATGCCATTTCAATATGGCATTTATAAAGATCTCATCATGAGGCCATTGTAAGTAAAATTATTTTCCTTCACATAAAATAATTATGTGAAAATATTAGAAAAATTTATTTTTTGTGGTTTTTTTTTTGTTTTTTGTTTTTTTTTTTTTTTTTTTTTTTTGATGCAGAGTCTCATTCTGTCATCCAGGCTGCAGTGCAGTGGTGCAACCTTGGCTGACTGCAATCTCCACCTCCAGGGTTCCAGTGATTCTCCTGCCTCAGCCTCCTGAGTAGCTGGGATTAGAGGCACGTGCCGCCATGCCTGGTCAATTGTTTTTAGTTTTAGTAGAGATGGGATTTCACCATGTTGGCCAGGCTGGTCTTTAACTCCTGACCTCAGGTGATTTCCCCTGCCTCAGCCTCCCAAAGTGCTGGGATTACAGACATGAGCCACTGTGCCTGGCCATTATTTACTTTTGAGAGACAGTAATCCAAGAAATTATTTTCACTAACTGTGATGTTCCCAGTATTGTCCTGGTTATTACATGGCAGATACTAAATATCTGTAATGCAGTCTTGCTTCAGTAAGCTTATGATTTAGCTGTGGAGAGGCAAACTTAATACTGTAAAATAAAAAGTGCAAATATATATCACGTTATATACCAGGGACCCTAAACAAAGAGATGAATGAATACCAGAACAGTAAGAAAACACTATTAGAAGAATACTAATATGATCTTAGTGTTATTAAGAAGTCAAAATCAAGAAAATTCGTTTATTTTTAGTTTTTTGAGATGCTTCATACTGTTCTTCATAGTGTTTGTACTAATTTACATTCCCACCAGCAGTGTACAGGCAATCCCACTGCTGGATGTATAGGTAAAAGATAGGAAATTAGAATATCAAAGAGATATTTTCACTCTTATGTTTATCACAGCACTAGTCACAATAGTCAAAGTATGGAATCAACCTAAGTGTTCATCAGCAGATAAATGGACAAGAAAAACGTGGCTCATATACACAATGAAATATTAGTCAGTTATAAAAATGAATGAAATCCTGACATTTGCAACAACATGCTGGAACTGGTGGATATTATGTTAAGTGAAATAAACCAGGCATAGAAAGACAAATATCACATGTTCTCACTCATATATGGAAGCTGAAAAAAATATTTGAACTCATGGCTTTAAAGTGATGGTTACCAGAGGTTGGGAAAGAGTGGCGGTGGGGATGGCGGGAGAATAAAGATGGGTTGGTTAGTTGGGTACAAAATACAGTTAGAAGGAACTGACCTTCTAATATGATCTAATATTCAGTAACAAAACAGGGCAATTGTAGTTAACAATAATTTATTGTATATTTCAAAATAATTAAAAGCTGGGTTTGGAAAGTCCCTAACCTAAAGAAATCATAAATGTTTGAGGTGATAGATATCCCAATTACCCTGATTTTAATCATTGCACATTGTATGCCTGTGTCAAAATACCACATGTAACCCATAAATATGTGCAGCCATTGTGTATTTGTAACAACTAAAAAATTTTTTAAAATAATATAAATGTAAATATATATGTGTGAATGTCATCAATGCAAATCCAAATCTCTAAAACATATTTCAGATTTAAAATGTGGTATCATCTCTTGGAACCATATATATACACATATATTATATATATATATATTTAATATATATAATATATGTTTAAACACATATATTTCTATATGTATTTCTATATACTTATTTCTCTCTATATATATGTTTAAGTACAAAATCCAGCACAATCTGATCCTTTGCCTTCAGCAATTGATTTCACCTCCTTATATCTCATTTTCTGCACTTATAAAACTATCTAGAGAGTTTTATAGAGGTTTATCTAGAGACTTATAAAGAGATCTAGAGTAAGAATAAAAACTAAAACAATACCTTTGAGCTTTGAAATAAGTTTCCAGCTGGAACTATCGTTTTTTTATGTCTGTCATAGCATCTGTACGTTTCTCATAAACAAACCACACAGAAATATGTTGTTATCAGATGTAATAGAGATAAAAGTTTTCTATCCCATCATGGAAATAGCCCATTTCATTTTTCTTGTACAAGTCGTAAATTGTGCAACACTAGAAAAGTAAAAATTATGTACATAATATGTTATCCATAAAATAGACTCTAAACATTAATTAAATAAACTATTTCTTTTCAATAATATTGCTTTGAAAATAACTAGTTCTTTTGTTACAGGAGATAAGTGCAAGACTACTGAATACAGCAAGATGAAAAATATGCTATTAGATTTACAAAACCAAAAATATGTTATGCAAGAAAATGAAAATCCTAATGATGACGACATATCTCGGAAGAAGCTATTGGTGGATCAAATGTTTAAATATTTTGATGCAGACAGTAATGGACTTGTAGATATTAATGAACTAACTCAGGTATGATTAGTGACTATATTAACAAACTTATTGAAACATAGCATGCACAGTATATTTACTTTGTCTGAATATACTCTATAATGAAAAAAAGTATATTTGATCCGTATTATTGAAAAGTATGTGAATAACAACATTTTATAACAAATTTGACTACATCATCAGCAATATTAATTTCAAGTAACATTATATGGTGTTTCACAGTTTAAAAAGAGATATCTACTTCTGGTAGATATCTATACCTTAAATACCTAAAGGAATTACAAGTTCTTTATCCTGTCGAATTTATAATATCTTTCCTAGTATATTCTGGAGTTCACCCACTGTTTAACTTTCTATAAGTCAATAAAAGCTGATTTATCCAATATTCCTGGGCACTAATGAACAATAATTGAGCACATTTATAACAAAGTGTATATAAATAGTTTAAGATAGTGTTGAGTCACTGATGTGTTCCAGTATTTCTTCAATAATTAAGGACCAATTACAGCATATTCAATTTGGTTTAGTAGTAGAAATATAAAATAAGAGACATGGGATTTCTTCAAAACTATGCACTGATTTTAGGGAATAATGAAGAGAAGAAGCCCAATTAGGCAATAGAACAATGATGACAGCACTGACGGATTTTGCTGACTTCTTGATGATCCCTATGATTTATCTTGAGGTAGATTTTGCTCCTACCCTTAACAGTGGGATATAGGTTTGATATTTTTATAATATGGTATTCATTTTTTTCTGGTTAATTTTACCACTTATTTAAAAAATCTGGCATTGTCGAGTATCGGTCTTCTTAAACAAGTATTTCTAAGCTTTGCAATAGTGTAACTTACTTTAAAAACTTTTTCTCAAAGTAACGTTGTGAGCAAATTGATGATAGGTATCATCATTCAAACTAATTAAAATTCATGTCATTTTTATTGTTTTTTCTAATGCAGCCTCACATTTATTTTGTAGTTACTAAGTGATAGGCATTGGAATTTAAGGAATTCAGAGTAAAATTGGAAGATATTTTGATTAAGATATCTATGCTGTCATACACCTCATGATTTATTTTTTAAGAATAAAATGTATACTTTATAGTAATAAGAATACATAACTAGTTAATTACATTAAAAAAAGTTTATAATTTAAGCATACCACTTTTATCTATGTGTGACTAACATATATACTGTTATTTTGAGGGCTTTTTTGCTTTTTATATTTTTAATTTTTATCATTTTTTTGTTGTTTTTGTTGTTGTTTTAGTTTTTATTAACATATCTGCATATAGCCACTGATTGAATTTAGAAAAAGAGATCAGATCAAGTCGATCTGGTCTGCATTTGGACATCTAAATCCAAAGGAAAGACTGCTAGTTACTGGTGAAAGACAGTACACAGCACATTACTCATACACGTTTCAAGCTTCTGCCATGTTCAAGTTTGTATTAGTTTCCTAGGGCTCCCATAACAAAATGCCACAAACTGTGTGGCTAAAACAACAGAAATTTATTCTCCCAATCCTGGAAGCTGGAAGTTCAGAAACATGATGCTGACAGGGTCATGCTTCTTCTAAACTTGGAGGTTGGGGTGAGAGTCAGATCCTTTCTTGCTGCTTTCAGCTTCAGGTGGCCCTAAGCCTTCCCTTGCATTTGTGGTGTTGTAGGAAAATCACTTCAATCTACCTCTATAGTCCTCCTGTTGTCCTCTCTGTGTGTTTATCTTTACCTAGTCTTGCCTCTTCTTATAACAACACCAGTATCACTGGATTAAGGGTTCACCCTAATCCGTTAGGACTTCGTCTTAAATTATCTAGTTACATTCGCAATGATTCCATTTCCAAGTAAGACCGAATTCTGTGGTACTGGGGCTAAGGACTTTAAAGCCCCCTTGGGAGACACAATTCAACCCCTAATAAACTTTATTTGCTACAATGTTAGGTTTTGTTTCCTCAGCTATCTCTAATTTGACTTGCATTATGTCTGAAAAGTGTCCTTTCAATTCATGTGAAAGCTATGTTGTTGTGAGAGCAGAAAATGTCTTCATAATCATATTTATGTTTTGGCCAACAAAGAAATACATGAAAGTAACAGTCTGGGAAGGTTATGTTTACTGACTTCCTTCTGCATACATCCCATTCACCTACAGAGGGCCATTCTGATTACTTCTAAGTTTTGGCAATTATGAGTAAGGCTTTTATAAATGTCCATATGCAGATTTTTGTGTAGAGATAAGCTTTTAACTCCTTGGGATAAATACCAAGGAGCATGACTATTTAGTAATATGGTAAGAGGATGTTTAGTTTGGGAGGAAACCGCCAAAATGTCTTCTGACCTGGAAATACCGTTTTGCATTCCCGCCAGCAGAGGATGAGAGAGTTCCTGTTACTCCACATCCTCATCAGCGTTGACATTGCCAGTGTTCTGGATTTCGGCCATTCTATTAGATGTGTAATGATATCTCATTGTTGTTTTAATTCTCATTTACCTGGTGAGATGATGTGGAACATCTTTTCACATGCTTATTTTCCATTTATGTATCTTCTTTGATGAGGTATGTGTTAAGATCATTGACTTATTTATTGATTGGGTTATTATTATTATTATTATACTTTAAAAGTTCTCTGTATATTCCAGATACAGTCCTTTATTAGACGTGCCTTTGCAAATATTTTCTCCCAGTCTGTAACTTGTCTTTTTGTTCATTTGATGCTGTCTTTTATGGAGCAGAAGTTTATTAAAATGTCAATGAAGTTCGGCTTATCAATTACTTCTTTTATAGACCATGCCCTTGCTATTTTATCTAAAAAGTCATTGCCACACAAAGTAATCTAGGTTTTCTCATACTTATATTCTAGGAGTTTTATAGTTTTGCATTTTGAAATTAGGTCCATGATTCATTTTAAGTTATTTTTTGTGAAGGATTCAAGATGTATGTTTATATTTATTTATTTTTATATGTGAATATCCAATTGTCCTGTACCATTTGTCAAAATAACCATCTTTGGTTTTTTTATTTCCTTTCTGCCTTTGTCAAAGATCGGTTGACTGAGTTTATGAGGGTCTCTTTCTAGGCTTCCTATTTTGTCCTGTTCATCTGTTTGTTCATTATTTCACCAATAGCACAGAGTCTTGATTACTGTAGCCTTATAGTGAGTCTTAAAGTCAGGGAGTGTTCATCCTTCAACTATGGTTTTCCTTTAATATTTTTTTGACCATTCTGGGTCTTTTGTGCCTCCATATAAACGGTACAATCAGTTTGTTGAGATCCACAAAATAACTTGCTGGGATTTTAATTGAAGTTGCATTGAATTTGTAGATAAAATTGTGAAGAACTGACATCATGACAATATTTAGCCTACCTATCCATGAACATGGAATTTCTCCCAAGTTGTTTAGTTATTTGATTGTATCCATAACAGTTTTGTAGTTTTCCTCATGTAGATTATATACATGTATTATTAGATATATTCCTATCCCATTTTGGGGGTGCTAATGTTAATGGTATTGTGATTTTAATTTCAGATTCCACTTGTTCATTTATGGTACACAGAAAAGCAATTGACTTTTGTATATTAACATTATATATTCCAAACATGCTGTAATTGCATGTTAGTTTCAGAAGGATTTTTGTCAATTATTTTATGTGTTCTACATAGACAATCATATTATTTGTGAACAAAGCAGTTTTAGTTCTTCCTTTATAATCTGTCTTCCTTTTCTTTTCTTGTCTTATGACATTAGCCAAGATTTTAGTACAATGTTGAAGAGGAGAGGTTAGAGGGGTTACCCTTGCCATATTCCTGGTTTTTGTGAAAAGTTTCAAGTTTCTCACTATTAATTATGATGTTAGCTATAGGTTTTTTTGTAGATATACATATCCTTTATCAAATTGAGGAAATTCCCTTCTACTCCTAGTTTCCTGAGAGTTTTTGTCATGAATGGTTGTTGAATTTTGTCAAGTGTTTATTCAGCATTCATTGATATGATCATGGGATTTTTCTACCTTAAGCTGTTGTGTGATGGTCACACTAATTCATTTTCAAATGCTGAAACAACCTTGCAACTCAGGAGAAATCCCACTTGCTCATGGTGTAAAATTATTTTTATACATTGTTAGATTCAATTTGCTAGTATTTAGTGAGAAGTTTTGCATCTATGTTGATGAGAGATGTTGGTCTAAAGTTTACTCCTCTTGTAATCTTCTTGTCTGCTTTTGAAATTAGTGTAATGGTGGCTTTACAGAATAAGTTAGGAAGTATTCCCTCTGCTTCTATCTTCTGAAAGTGATTGCAGTAAATTTATACAAAGTATTTCTTAAATGTTTGATGAAATTCACCTATAATCCCATCTGTGCCTGGTGCTTTCTGTTTTGGAAAGTTATTAACTAGTGATTCAATTTCTTTAAGAGACATAAGTATATTCTGATTGTTTGTTTCTTCTTATATGAGTTTTGGAAAAATGTGTCTTTCAATAGATGGATCCATTTTATCTAGAATATCAAATTTGTGGCATAAAGGTGCTCATAGTATTTATTTTTTGTTCAAGGTTCATAGGACTTTTAGTGATATTCTTCTGCCTCCATCCCACACCACACAAATCACTTATTCTTATAGCACTATATAGTGGAAATGTCAGTATCTCATCCTTCAGTAAGAATGATGGAAAAAGTGTAAGTCTTTAATAGACACCCCGTGAAACACATAAAAAATTTTTGGATATTTGTAACAAAAATATTTTTGACTTGTGAGTTTTTATGTTGCAGGTGCTTTTCAGAAAACCTTGTGTTAGATATTATAAATATTAATACTTATAATTTTATTTATAAACTTGGAAACATATCATAATTTAATATTACATTTTTTATTTCAATAGGTTTTGGGGAACCAGATGGTGTTTGGTTACATGAGTATGTTATTTAGTGGTGATTTTTGAGATTTTGGTGCACCCATCACACAAGTAGTGTACACTGAACCCAATGTTTAGTCTTTTATCTCTCAACCCCCCCATCCTTACCCCTGAGTCTCCAAAGTCCATTGTATCATTTGTTTGCCTTTGCATCCTCATAACCTAGCTCCTACTTATGAGTGAGAACACACAATGTTTGGTTTTTCCATTTGTGAGGAGTTACTTCAATTAGAATAATGGCCTCCAATTCCATCCAGGTCAATATGAATACCATTATTTTGTTCCTTTTTATGGCTGCGTAATCTCTCTCTCTCTCTCTCTCTCTCTATATATATATATATATATATATAGCCATACTACTTGGAACCATCCAACCATACTACTTTGGAACCATCCAACCATACTACTTGGAACCATCTGGTTCCCCAAAACCTATTGAAATAAAAAATGTAATATTAAATTATATATATATATATGTATATATATATATATATAGAGAGAGAGAGAGAGAGAGAGAGAGAGAGAGAGAATCTGTTTACTCTGCTGATTGTTTCTTTTGCTGTACAGAAGCTATTTAGTTTAATTAAGTCTCATCTATTTATCTTTGTTTTGGTTGCATTTGCTTTTGGGTTCTTGGTCATAAAGTCTTTGCCTAAGCCAATATCTAGAAGAGTTTTTCTGATGTTATCTTCTAGAATTTTTAGGGTTACAGGATTTAGATTTATGTCCTTGATCCATCTTGAGTTGATTTCTCTATAAGGTGAGAGATGAGGATCCAGTTTCATTCTTTTCCATGTGGCTTGCCAATTATCCCAGCATCATCTGTTGAATAGAGTGTCCTTCCCTCACTTTATGTTTTTGTTTGCTTTGTCAAAGATCAGTTAGCTGTAAGTACTTGGCTTTATTTCTTAGTTTTCTATTCTGTTTCATTGGTCTTTGTGACTATTTTTATACCAGTACCGTGTTGTTTTGGTGACTATGGCCTTATAGTATAGTGTGAAATCAGGTAGTGTGATGCCTCCAGATTTGTTCTTTTTACTTAGCCTTGCTTTGGCTATGCAGACTCCTTTTTGGTTTCATATGAATTTTCAGATTGTTTTTTCTAGTTCTGTGAAGAATGATGGAGGTATTTTAATGGGAATTGCATTGGATTTGTAGATTGCTTTTGGAAGTATGGTCATTTTTGCAAAATCGATTGTATCCATCCATGAGCATGAGATGTGTTTCCATTTGTTTGTGTCATCTATGAAGTTTTTCAGTAGTGATTCGTAGTTTTCCTTGAAGAAGTCTTTCACCTCCTTGGTTAGGTATATTCCTAAGTATTTTAATTTTTGCAGCTATTAAAAAAGGCGTCGAGTTCTTGATCTGATTCTAAGGTTGGTTGCTGGTGGTATATAACAGAGATACTTATTTGTGTACATTAATTTTTGTATCCTGAAACTTTGCTGAATTCATTTATTAGTTCTAGGAGCTTTTTGGATGAATCATTAGAGTTTTGTAGGTGTACAGTCATATCATCAGCAAACAGTGACAGTTTGACTTCCTCTTTGCCATTTGGCATACCCGTTAATATTGAATTTTAAAATAATTTAAATTAGAATAAAAAGAGAAAGGATCTTAACAGTGTCTGTTAATAATTTGGAAACTATTCTTAGCAAAGAATATAATATTTAACTGTAAGTTACAACCAGTCATAAGTATAAGTTAAAGAATATAATTTTTCCCTGGGTTTTATAAATGCAGCAGGAAAGCTGGCTGCACACATTCTATACTTAGTCCACATAATGAAGATATATTCTTGAATTTCTCTTCAAGATTTTCAAGTAAATTAGAACCTAGAGGCATGTCTATTTGAGAGAAAAAAAGACATAAAAAATCAGTAGATAAAGGAGGTAGGCTCTTTAGAATCACAGCTAGCAGGTTGTCATAGCAAAAAGGTCTGCTAAAATGAACTGACCAGTTATAGAAATAGATCTCATTCAGTCCACCTCTTCATCATTCCAGCTTGACAGAATTGTCCATAATTGCACAGTTAGTCTTTCAGTCTGAGACCTATTTTTGTGTTTGGAGAATATCTAACATAAAATGCAAATGTATATCAAAGTGAAATTTAAACTCCCGAAGTGCTAGGATTACAGGCGTGAGCCACAGTGCCCAGTTGAAAGTTTAAACTTTTACAAGAACTGTGTTCTATGATGTTAGTGATATTGATTTTAAAACACTTAGTATCAATCCAACATATGGAAGAGTTAAAACAGGTTATAACTGAAGAAGAGACATCAACAAAGATTAAGATTGAATATACATTTCATTTTCAAGACCAAAAGATAATGTTTCAAGTAGCAAAAGAGTAGTGGCCCTAAATTAATGAAATCCTAGGATATTTTTTAAGTTATCTTTTTGATGATCATAGCATAGTGGTTAAGAACTTTCATTATAAAGCCTGGGTTCAAATCACATCTCTACTACGTTCCAAGTAGTATGGCAATTTACTTAAAGCTTCTGTGTCTTAGTTTCTCTCTATATAAACTGGCAATGATAATAGCACCCAGTACATAAATTTCATGTGACACTATCATTGTTTAGAACATGTAAGCTTATTGGAAACATTGCTGGCACATAGAAAGCATGATGTACTTGTTAGTTATTTCATATCATTTGTGAAGATGTGGTAGATTATAATAGAGATAAAGGGAAGACATTCTTGAAATAGTGGATGAGTGATTGATAAATATTTTGTAAGCTCATAGTTGGATAGTAGGTAAGGATAAAACAAATCCTGTAAGCAGCCATTATAACCCAGAAATCTATGTGCACAACTTTGTGCTAGTAAAAACTTTAACATTGATTTTTATAAGAAGATAATTGTCCTGCCGTAGAAAAGGGATAATTTTTCTTATTTCAAGAAATTAGAAAAATAAATGATAGTATGATATTTGTTTCGTTCATCTCATTTAAGGAGCTTATCTCCCTGTCTCATATAGCCAGCATGAGTGTTCCTAATCCTAAGAATTCTCTCCTAGAGACAACTAAACATTGACATTCTGCAACCACTGTAATACTGGGCTGTTTCCCCCCAGACAACATAGTGTCTATGCCTTTATAGATAAAATGTTAAATTGAACTGAACTTAAATATTACATATATTGTGTTTTAAGATGCTAATAAATTTTACATTATATCTACATATATTGAAGTATTATATACTTAAATTCATGCAGTTTTTTTCTTGCCCATAAAATTAAGTTTTAAAAATAATGAAAACATTGTCTTGAACAAGAGGACATACATATGTGATGAAATAAACAATACATTTTCATTAATTATATTTTACAATTTAAATACTTAAACATCTATAAGTCCTCAGGTATGCATGACTATAATCAAGATTCTGTCACTTCTTTTTATTTATTAATTTTTAATTTTTGTGGGTACGTAGTAGGTATATATACATAAGGGTTACATGAGACACTTTGATATAGGCATGCAATATATAGTAATCACATCATGGAAAATGGGGTTCCATCACCTCAAGTGTCTATCCTTTTTGCTACAAGCAATTCAATTAAACCCTTCTAGCTGTGGAAAATATACAATATTATCATTGTTTATAGTCACTCTGTTGTGCTATAAAATACTAGTTCTTGTTCATTATCCATTGACCATCTCCACTCCTCACCAGCCTACACCCACTACCCTTCCCAACCTCTGGTAATCATCATTCTATGCTCTATCACTCTAAGTTCAATTGTTTCTATTTTTAGCTACCACAAATAAGTAAGAATATATGAAGTTTGTTTTTCTGTGCCTGGATTATTTCACGTAACATAATGACCTCCAGTTCCATCCATGTTGTTGCGAATGACAGGATTTCATTCTTTTTTTATGGCTGAATACTACTCCATCATCTATACAGGCCACATTTTCTTTATCCATGCATCTGTTGATAAACACTTAAACATTGCTTCTAAATCTTGGCTATTGTGAATAGTTTTTTGGTGGAGTCTTTAGGTTTGTTTTCAAATATAAGATTGTATCACCTGCAAACAACAGTAATTTTACTTCTTCCTTTCCAAATTTTATTTCTTTCTCTTTTCTGATTGCTCTGGCTAGGACTTCCAGAACTATTTTGAAAAGCAGTGTTGAAAGTAAGCATCCTTATGTTCTAGGTCTTAGAGGAGAAAGGCTTTCAGTTTTTCTCCATTCAGTATGATGCTAGCTGTGACTTTGTTGTATATTTCTTCTATCCCCCGTTTTTTAATACTTTTTATCATGAAGTGATGTTGAATATTATCAAATGCTTTTTCAGCATCAAATTGACATGATTATATGGCTTTTGCTCTTATTTCTGTTGATATAATGTATCACATTGATTTATTTGAGTAAGTTGAACCATTTTTGCATTACTGGGATAAATCCCACTTGATCATGATGAATGATCTTTTGAAGTTATTGTTGAATTCACTGTGCCAGTATTTTGCTGAGGATTTTTGCATCAGTTTTATCAGGGATATTGGCCTACAGTTTTCCTTTTTTTGATATATCTTTGTTGTCTGGTTTTGGAATCAGGGTAATACTGGCCTCATGGAATGAGTTTAGAAGTTTTCCTTCCTTGTCTAATTTTCAGAATAGTTTGAGTAAGATTAGTATTAGTTCTTTAAACGTTTAGTAAAATTCAGCAGAGAAGCTTGGGTCCCAGTCTTATTTTTGCTGGAGGAATTTTTATTACAGCTTCAATCTCATTACTTGTTATTAGCCTGTTCAGATACTGGATTTCTTCCTGGTTCAATATTGGTAGCTTTTATGTGTCTAGAAAGTTATCCATTTCTTCTAGGTTTTCCAATTTATTGGCGTATAGTTGCTCATAGGAGTATCTTATGATCCTTTGGATTTCTGCAGTATCCATTTTAATGTCTAGTTTTTCATCTCTGATTTTATTTATTTTGGTTTTCTTTCTTTTTACCTTAGTCTGGCTAAAGGTTTGACAATTTTGTTTATCTTTTTAAAAGACCAACTTTTCATTTTGCTTATCTTTTGTATTGTTTTCTTTCTTCAACTTTATTTCTGTTCTAATTTTTATGTATTTTTTCTTCTATTGACTTTGAGTTTGGTTGGCTTTTACTTTTCTTTGAGATTCATTAAGTTCTTTAAGATGCTTTATAGGTTGTTTATTTAAAGTTTTTCCACTCTTTTGATGTAGGTGCTGTTGTTTCTTTTGTACTTCCCTTTGAGCTCTGAAAAAAAAAAAATCCATTTGCAAAATGGCACGGATATTTGATTGAAGATGTACAAGAGAGACAGAGGATGGGTTTACATTACATATTGCACAAATCACACATTGAAATGCAGTTTAGATTGAGTACATCCTTTATGTTTTATTTCCTTGTATTCTGTATAGAATGAGCCTTGCATTCTTTATACCCTAGATATAATGGGTAAGTCTGTCTCTCAACTCTAATTTCTGTACTTTTCCTGGGGCTCCAAATTCTTTATTATGCCAACCAATATGATTGTATTTTAGACCCTCCTCCTAAATTTGTACAACCAAATATATCACATTTCACAGTTACCAACATCTACCTTCCTTGAAAACGAATGGCAAGGTATATATTCTGTAAGTTGCCATTCGTTTTTAAGGAAGGTAGAGTTGATAACAATATCAAGATTAATCGCAGTATCCATCATAGGCTTCCCTCAGGGGCACAGATATCTGCAGTTCTAGAGGCTAGTGGAAATTCCTGGTCTCTGTCTTATGCCATATATTTTACATCTTCAGAGCCAGGTGTAATCCTCATATTTTTTGGGCCGGACGCAGTGGCTCACGCCCGTAATCCCAGCACTTTGGGAGTCCGAGACGGGCAGATAACGAGGTCAGGAGATCGAGACCATCCTGGCTAACACGGTGAAACCCCGTCTCTACTAAAAACTTCAAAAATCAGCGGGCGAGGTGGAGGGAGCCTGTAGTCCCAGCTACTTGGGAGGCTGAGGCAGGAGAATGGCTTGAACCCGGGAGGCAGAGCTTGCAGTGAGCCGAGATCGTGCCACTGCACTCCAGCCTGGGCGACAGAGCGAGACTCTGTCTCAAAAAAAAAAAAAAAAAAAAAAAAAAAAAAAAAAAAAAACCCTCATATTTTTTAATTTCCTCAAGTATGTATCACACCCACTTTTACCCCTCTCTTGAGGGGTTCTGCCTCTCCAAAAAATAGAGCCTTACATGATAAGATAGGGTGGGGTACTTATCAAATGTGGTTTTTGCAGGAATAGAACAGAACTGTTCTCTCTCACATATGTGCCTTAATTACTCTCTGAAAAAGTTAAAGTTTTACACACACAGATTTTTTTTTGTTTGTGTGTCTTTGTTTTTCATTGCTTATTTTCTCTTTATTGAAAATGCATATATGATAATTTGATTCTGTAATTCTGAGTGGCTCTCTTTTTTGTTGTTGTTGTTTAAATCTGTGCTATATTGTCTGAATACTATTCAGAATGAGGATGTGGAACTCTGAATCATCCTATTTCATCTACCAGTAACTGATTCTGGTACTCAGAGAAGAAGCAAAAGTACTTGCTATTCCATTTACATAAGGTGCGAAATCTCTACCTTAGTTTTTCCCTTTAAAATATAAACAGGTGTCTGAGGTTTGTTTTTATTATCTGGATCTTTGTATTTCTTCTCTTAAGCCATCTTCTCCGACAGTAAGAATTCAGTATTCTCGTTAGGGCTGTTGTAAAATCTGAGCTTCAATAATGCTTGCTTAAGTGAAAATTGTGGTTGAAAAGCTATGGTCTAAATTGACTTAATTTTACAATATATGTCTCAGAGAATAAATCCCTGAAAAGCCTCGACAAACATGTAAAGAACTTTCTTTCTTGAAAGAATGGTCACAAACTTGACCAAGGCATCTTAGTTTCTCCCATAAGTATTGTAGGTATGTCTACTGTCATCAGCCACTCAGCCACACAACACATTTGTGGTTTCAAGAACATACATTATCACTAAAACAGACCTGGATGTGCAATTCTTGAAAACAAAATTCTGAATGATATAACCTTAGGTATAGGAATATTCTTTCTGACAGGCCGGCATGTAGAAAAAAAGTCACTTCAAGAAAGAAGGTTAATGATAATTTCTTATGAAAAGGAGCATAGAGCTCTTCTGGGTAGTTTATTCACATTGTTTTTTAAGTCTCTGGGAATATTGAAAGACTATGGGTAGACAGAAATACTGAGAAACAGGAGCTAAACTTTGGGGAGAGAATAGGAGAGTCATGTAACCGAATGGCCTGAGATTCAAAGGAGTGAGGTCTATCTATCTATCTATCTATCTATCTATCTATCTATCTATCTATCTGTCTGTCTATTACCTATCATCTATCTCTATCCATATATCCATCTATCTACTATATCTATATATTTCTATTTATCTATGTGGAAAACGACTTGCTTGGGAAACATAAATAATCCAGAAGTGCCTATACAGCAGTTATCTACACGTTTCTTACACTGAAGTAGAACAGATATGAGAAAAATTAACCTCTGATTAAATTCATTAAAATTACTGAACGAATAATTTTACGGGGCAGTCAGATTTTTCTAAAGTCAGTATGGTGAAGAAGATATTTGTATAAGAAATTGAGGACAAAATAGAATTTTCTGATCAGAGAGCAGGATTTCCAGAAGACACAATGATGGGTTTAGGTTGGAGAAGCATGGGTTTGGGGCCACACTGGGAACTATGCAAAGCAATATGGGGAGCCATAGATTTCACTGGGTCACAGAAATAAACCAGGGTATGAAATACAGAAGCATTTGTCCAGAGTGTTCCTTAGAGGAACATAGGCAACTATTTCTGGCATTGTGGCCCTGTATATTTGGTTCACAGTGTCAGATGAGGGGAGGCACAGCAGGCTTCACTTGGTAGAATGGAGGCCTTACTTTGTCAGCAGCACACAGAGGACTTGAAGTAAAATGGTGCTAACAACATGGAAAATCTGCTTCTTAGCCCTTTCCCCATTTGATAAAATAACACTGATAGAATTTAAGTGAGCAAAGTCATTCCCTTGTGATTCTGAATTTAAATAAGCAGCTGTATTGAGTATATTGATTTAGGTTTTTCTCCATTTAGATTCTGTCATCTTCATAAGCTGATTTACATTAAAAATGCATATTAGGAGCCGGCGTGGTGGCTCACGCCTGTAATCTGATCACGTTGGGAGGTGGAGGTGGGTGAATCACAAGGTCAGGAGTTTGGGACTGGCCTGGCCAAGATGGTGAAACCCTGTCTCTACTAAAAACACAAAAATTAGCCAAGAACAGTGGCAGTCACCTATAATCCCAGCGACTGGGGAGGCTGAGGCAGGAGAACCGCTTGAACCCGGGAGGCAAGGGTGCAGTGAGCCGAGATTGCACCATAGCACTCTAGCCTGTGTGACGGAGCAATACTCTGTCTCCAAAAAAAAAAAAAAAAAAAAAAAAGAAAATGCATATTAGAGTAAAATACTTCCCTTATATACACGTATGTCAGCTGTTTATTAAAATAATGAAAAGAACTACTTATTCACAGGATTTAGATTATTATGTTATACATATTTGACTTTAAATGCCATTTGATCAATGACTGCCATATGTGACTATACTTACAGAATTAAATTAAAAGTGAGCATAAATAAGAGTGTATATTTTCAAGCTTACAAGATGGGACTGCCAATGAGGTTTTTGTAGCATTTGTACAAATTAAGTATTTTTCTTTAAAAATCATTAGAAATGTTACATGGGAAATGAACAGTTGATCTTTCATTGAGTTCATAAAGTCTTTCACAATTATAAGTATTTGTAAAAAGGTTCTGATTTAGTCAACATACTTATTTGCTATGAGATTTATAATAACCGTTTTATCTCACAGATAAAATGCTGTTTCAGTGGGACAAAGTAAATACAAATAAATAAACACTTGTATGGATAGAAGACTGAGATTAAGTGTGAATTTCCAGGGAATGCCATGGTAATTAATCCTCTTTAATGTCAGCGAGTATAAAGAACGATATTTGGCCAGATCATCCCTTAGAGCAGAATGGACAACTATTTCATGCATTTAAATGCCCATAATCCCATGAGTAATACAAAATAAGGCAGCAGAAACCAGATGTTTGACTTAGAATGACATTGTCAATGCCAGTAGGTGGATCTTAGTAGTGCTGGCAATTTCCCTGCCATTAGCTAAAGATTGGAGAATAATAAGAGGAACAATGATCACTTAACAGAGAAAGATAAAGACTGTAACTGTTGCTATGTGCCCAGTTCAAAGCCAAATTAAAAAATTAGTGCTTTCAATTGTACCTGAAAATGTTAGTAACTAGTTTCAGTTATTTTTTAAGTGCTGTTCATAACATACACAAGATAACTATAGTATTAACATTTAGGCTTTAAAATATTAAACATATTGTTTTTAGTATCTTTACATTGTCAAGATGCATTTAAAAACTTGGTATTCATGTTCAGAAAATCTTTGTGAGCCATGTAGGATACCTTAAAGATAAAATACTTTTCTTTCCACCAGTGGTTTAATAAAAATAATGATCTCTCTTCAACTGGTCTTTCAAAAGAATTAAAGATGACTATATTGATTTGTTTTAAATGTTGTATTAGGCACTTTAGAAAACCTAAAAGAAAATTTAATTTAATTATTTCCACTCAAATCTTTTAAAAAATACATCTCCAGGCCGGATGCAGTGGCTCACACCTGTAATCCCAGCACTTTGGAAGGCTGAGACGGGTGGATCACCTGAGGTCAGGAGTTCGAGATCAGTCTGGCCAACATGGTGAAACCCCGTCTCTACTAAAAATACAAAAATTAGTTGGGCATGGTGGCAGGCGCCTGTCGTCCCAGCTACTTAGGTGGCTGAGGCAGGAGAATTGCTTGAACCTGGGAGGCAAAGGTTGCTGTGAGCCAAGATCGCACCACCGCACTCCAGTGTGGACAACAAAAGTGAAATTCCCTCTCAAAAACAACAACAACAAAATACATCTCTTGTAGGAGAGCATTTGTTATATATAATTAAACACATAAAATGTGCAATATTAGTTATTAACTCTCTGTCCTTTCACGTGATCTATTTTTTAGAGTACTGCTGATAATAGGTAATTATCTCACTTAACAATTAGATTGCATGTTTCCAGTGATCGTCTCTAGAATAAAAACTCCATGAGAGCACGGACTGTGTCATTCTTATTAACTCACCTTCAGCACTTAGTATAGTTTGGGGCATATGTTGACTGAAAATAAGGGAAAGGAAAGAGAGAGGGGAGAAAGGAAAAAGGAGAAAGGAAGAAAGGGAGGAGACAAGAAGCTGTTCAGACCAAGTAGCCCAGGAACCAACTTATATTGACTGTATGAGAGAAGCATACATCTAATACCTGGAAATGTACATTCTTACCAAAGGGATATATCTATTTTCTTACCTTTGGTATTTGAAGTAATGTACATGTTTGCAAGTAAAGTAACAATATATCTTCCTCTCCTCAACTTGAATAAGACTCAAATGGGCTTTCTCTTAATTAGAGGAGCACTGGGCACTAAACATATTACTTCAACATGATCATGATTAGTTTGGGGAAAATATTTTTGCAAAGGATGGAGAAGAACTCAAATAACTGCAACATATGAGTGGTGCATTGCTTCATGAGTTCACAATTGCTATTTCTCACCTGTCCCCACCAAAGAGTAAGTAAGTGAACATAGAACTAGAAGATCCTATTTTTCTGTCCTTCTCTCCCCTACACCCATAGCTTCATAGCCATGGCTTGCCTTCACATTGTCGAAATCAATCCCATGTCTTGTATATCTTCCATGAAAAGCAGCATAATAATCCTGTACTTCCAAATCTTGCCCTAATCCCAGAGATCTAACACCCATACTTCTCTACACTAGGGAGACAGTACCTTTACATCCTCTCTGGCACATTCAATTTTTCTTCTCACTTTTATTTATTTTTATATCACTTTTCATTCTATGGCTATATATATATATATATATATATTTACTACTATATTTCTTTGCTCTCCCTTCACCAGCATATGAGTTTCATATGGAAAAGATTTTTGTCTATCTTTTGTGCTGCATTTTCAGAGTTGTGGATATTGCCTGACACAAGTAGGCAGTCTGAAAGGATTTGTTGAATGGATGATTAAATAAGTGAGTGAAGGTGAATAGTAAAAACAGTAAAGAGAATAGTTCATTTTGAGGATGTCCAAGTTTTTTTTATTGTTTATTTTGGAACAAAAGAGAATACAATACCAAGACAGTGAGTCATTCCTGATTTGTTACAGTCGTTGTGCAACTCTGACCATTCTATTACATTGAAGTTCAAAATGTACTCCCTCTTCCATGCTGTGTGTCTGAGCTCCCCTGAGGCCATCCATTCTGCTAATACTTCTATTTTTTCACACTGAACCAAACCATTGGGAGGCCCAAGGGTCATATAATTTGACCTTTGACCAGTGGAAAAAAAGTGTAAAAGATTTTATTTTGATAGCCTTAAGGCTATCCAACTCCTTAAGGAGTTTACCAACTTTAGTAGGTTTGGGAAACATCCTCACCATTTTATCAGAGGTAACAAGTGAAAATCTGATTGGTCTTTTTGACCAATCAAGATCATAAGATGGTATCTTGTTACCTCTTAAACCACTTATTATCTCTTATATCATTTTATAAGAGGTAAAATGGTATGAGATAACGAATAGCATGAGATCATGAAGTATCATCACGGGATGTTTGAACATGTATTCAAATATATTTAGTGAATCTGGCAGTGTCATGAATTGCTAGTCAAGGACTAACATGTGCCTTTTGAGACGTCTACAGTGAGTTTTTTGGAATCAGTGTCAAACACTAAATGAAAGAACTGCAAGGAACTATCAAAGTTCTACAAGTTTGGATCCCCCGTGCCAAACAGTGGTTACTGTGGACTGAGGAAGGAAGTCTACTTGTATAGTTTTTCATACTTTCTTTCTGACCATCAAACACTCATGACTGTAAAGCTATAAAAATTCTGGGTATCCGGGAGGCAGAGGTTGCAGTGAGCCAAGATGCGCCACTTCACTCTAGCCTGGGTGACAGAGCAAGACTCTGTCTCAAAACAAACAAGCAAACAAACAAACAAAAACAAACACACAGACAAAAATTCGGGATATCTAAACCAATTTTTCAATGCTGACTGAAATGTCCTATAAACACATAAAACATTATACGTTAAATATGTGCCATTTTTTTTTTTTTTAACTTAGTAGGATATCTTTATTTTACTAATGAAGAGATCCAGGTCCAAGAGGTTAAAATAGTTTGCCTCAGAGTACTCATCTAATTAAGGGTTGAAGTGAGATGAAAGTCACGTCATTCAACTATGAGTATAGAAGCTTTTCGGTGTATTATTATTTCCACAATATGTGCCATTTTTATATCAATTATACCTCAGTAAAGATGTGAAAAAAACAGAAAAGAAGAAAAGTCATAGGAAAGTACCTCCCTCAGTAGTAAACACCAGAATGTGACAAAGCTTCCCATCAGGACACACGAAGGAGAGAAATAATTACTAAGAATCATGTTTTAAGTGGGGTATTTCATTGACCACTTAAATGAGATAAATGAGCAGACAGATATTTGAAATATTTAGAATAAGAAAATTAATCTGCTTTGTCCTATGCATGGATACGCTTCAGTATAGATGATAAGGGCTTAAAAAAATAAGAAGTTTATTAGCCAGGACCGGCTTCTTAAGGTCACAAGCATTAAAATGGCCTGCCCAGAGTAAGCTGTATCATCATGACCAAGTCAAGGCCAAGATCAAATCAAGATCAGACTAGTCTTATGCAAGAGCCAGTGATAAGTATAAAGTGAGAAGTCCAGTATCTTGGTCTAATACATTTAAGTTTGTAAAATATTAAAACAGAAATAAACACGAGACAGAAAATGACAAAAGCTTTACCCCCATCTTTGTGCTCCTCTGTATTTACAAATAAATAAGAGACTAAAAGTCATAAAATGTCTGAACAAAGTCTGGTGTCACTGCATCCCAAATATTACCACAACACTAACATTGCACATCTTTAATGCATAAAGGGATAGAATTGTGCACACTGCCCCTATTCCTAGCCCCCAGGAAAAGTCAAAAGTCATTTTCTATGATCTAACCAATAACAAATGGAAAATGACTGAGAGCTCTGTTGCTTTCTAAATAGAAAAATGGTTATATATATATTATATATATATAAAATGTATTTTATTAAGCTTATAGAAGAGATGGCTTCAGCATTATGTAGTTTCGTTAACCCATCCAGCTGGACTGTGCAAAGGTTTAGGGCTTGCCATCTACAAGTTCTATGTATATGGGTCAGTTAAACCAGATAAGCTTTTCGCCTTTTTTCTTCTTCAAGGTAACAAATAATCAGCTTAACCAATATAATTTTAACACTGGTACATACACAAAAATAAAGAACTCACTGAGTTGCAAAAGTTCTATTTAGCACTGCATGTGCTAACATTACGTATCACTGCTTAGCTGGCTCCAGGGTGCTGGAGGCTCCTGTGACCCAGATGCTTAGCTCCATTTTCAGAGTTATCTCCTCAGCCTATCTACACTCAGACATCATGGAACGTTCAACACAGGAGTGTTCCAGAAAAGGTGAAAAAATAGCTCAAAAGCATCTGAGGATTTTTAGAAAGTAGCATCGCCAATCTGCCATTGCTGTACTAAAGAAAGTCCAAGACATTCTGCTCCACCAAAAGAAACGATAATTCATTGTGAATGTGCAACCATAACATGCACAAGCCAATGTCTGGAAGTCTGCAGTGAATTATTTAAAGAAGCAATGCATTATGTAAAAATTACTATTTTTAATGTTAAATGATCACTTTTGAGTATATGCTGTATGTTACGTCTTACACCTGACTCTGTGTGTGTGTGTGTGTAAATCTTCACATTCATTTTCTAACTGAGGAAAGCTTAAATGATTTGCCAGAAATTATTGAGGTATTAAATGGCATTGACAGGTCCCGAACCCAGAGCCACCTGATTTTGAAGCCTTTGTTTTCTGATTATACTGCACTACCTTTCAAACAAACCAACCAATCACTGTGATGCACAGCTTCAAGCAATATAAACCCCTGCCTTTGTATGTGAGAGAGTATGAAAAACCACGGGCACAGCTATGCAGCTACCACAATAGAAATGTCTGAAAAATCTTGGGAAACTCTGTTATATGACAGGAAATAGTCAAAAGCAGTAGAGTACCAAAAAGCTGCAGCCACAGTCCATAGACTAGAGCACAGACTAGAAAAGAAGTTTGATGATTTTCTTCACTCACGCCTGGATAGATTTTCATCATCAATTGGTGCATTAATTCTATCTGGCTCCTGGAAACAGTCATTTGCTTAATAGCTCTTTTGTGACCGAGGGAATTCATGCACAATCTCACATGACTTAACTTCCAGCTGGGGAGGAGTTTAGGCAGAGAAGAAAAAAATAACCTAACTTCATTATTTTACAAATCATATGAGGAAAAACGTTGGAAAAAACTGTCTCACTATTTCTGTTGGGAAAGACCACTGTTTTATTTTGACATAGGTCACCGAGACACAGGAGGCAATTTTCATACAGAAGTATTTCCTTGAGTCAGTATAAATGGAGCAAAGAAAATGCATGAAATACAAAATGTTCTTTAAATGTTCAGATGTGTTGCGTCTCACTGTGAAACTTTTATATTAGAACATTTGAACAAAATTGTAATTACCTATCTTAACATCGTAACTTTATATCTTTGAAAAGGTTAAAAATAATTGTTCAGTAACTAAAAACCTGGATTTTTCCAAAATTGAGTTCTTTGCCCTGCTGCAGACATGAAATGATCTATTATGTGATTATTACATATAATAAATTATATTATAGAAATTTTAAGACACAAATATAAAGGTATGGTTATAATTTTCTTGTTAGGTGATAAAACAGGAAGAACTTGGCAAGGATCTCTTTGATTGTACTTTGTATGATCTATTGAAATACGATGATTTTAATGCTGACAAGCACCTGGCTCTTGAAGAATTTTATAGAGCATTCCGTGAGTACAAGATTCATTCTCCAATTTCTCTTTGTTCTTTTTCCTGTTGCTTTCCACAATATAGTCTGTTTGCCTGCTCTCATAGTACAAGCTGTTTCTTAAGAAAAGTTACATAATTTAGTGAATTTAAGTTTCAAGTTGTATTGAAAAACAGAGAAAAGCTAAGGGATTTAGTAGTTCTGAAATAAACAGTTAGAAATATTTGATAACTATGAATATCATCAATTCTCATTGATTATAGTTTAAGACATTAGGTTCTCAATGCTGCTTCCAAGATTATTTTAGAGCAGGAGGAGCGTTTCACCAGTTGTCACCATGTATCAAAAACAATTATTTACACAGTCAAAATTTTTTTTTTTTATTATACTTTAAGTTCTAGGGTACATGTGCATAACATGCAGGTTTGTTACATATGTATACTTGTGCCATGTTGGTGTGCTGCGCCCATCAACTCGTCAGCACCCATCAATTCATCATTTATATCAGGTATAACTCCCAATGCAATCCCTCCCCCCTCCCCCCTCCCCATGATAGGCCCCGGTGTCTGATGTTCCCCTTCCCGAGTCCAAGTGATCTCATTGTTCAGTTCCCACCTATGAGTGAGAACATGCGGTGTTTGGTTTTCTGTTCTTGTGATAGTTTGCTAAGAATGATGGTTTCCAGCTGCATCCACGTCCCTACAAAGGATGCCAACTCATCCTTTTTTATGGCTGCATAGTATTCCATGGTGTATATGTGCCACATTTTCTTAATCCAGTCTGTCACAGATGGACATTTGGGTTGATTCCAAGTCTTTGCTATTGTGAATAGTGCCGCAATAAACATACGTGTGCATGTGTCTTTATAGCAGCATGATTTATAATCCTTTGGGTATATACCCAGTAGTGGGATGGCTGGGTCATATGGTACATCTAGTTCTAGATCCTTGAGGAATTGCCATACTGTTTTCCATAATGGTTGAACTAGTTTACATTCCCACCAACAGTGTAAAAACGTTCCTATTTCTCCACATCCTCTCCAACACCTGTTGTTTCCTGACTTTTTAATGATTGCCATTCTAACTGGTGTGAGATGGTATCTCATTGTGGTTTTGATTTGCATTGGCTAGCCATAAGTAGAAAGCTGAAACTGGATCCTTTCCTTACTCCTTATATGAAGATTAATTCAAGATGGATTAGAGACTTAAATGTTAGACCTAATATCATAAAAACCGTAGAAGAAAACCTAGGTAGTACCATTCAGGACATAGGCATGGGCAAGGACTTCATGTCTAAAACACCAAAAGCAACGGCAGCAAAAGCCAAAATTGACAAATGGGATCTAATTAAACTAAAGAGCTTCTGCACAGCAAAAGGAACTACCATCAGAGTGAACAGGCAACCTACAGAATGGGAGAAAATTTTTGCAATCTACTCATCTGACAAAGGGCTATTATCCAGAATCTACAAAGAACTCAAACAAATATACAAGAAAAAAACAAACAACCCCATCAAAAAGTGGGCAAAGGATATGAACAGACATTTCTCAAAAGAAGACATTCATATAGCCAACAGACACATGAAAAAATACACAGTCAAATTTTTTAACTTCATTGGAAAACCAAAATGGATTAACAGATGTAGTCTGCATGTATTTGGAGGGCAATGATTGACATTCGAATGAAGAGTTTTATTTTTATTAAAGTACTTTGGAAAAATTGATACGTTTGAATTGCCAAAGTGTGTCTTCAGATTGACTAAATGTGTTTTTTAGAACAGCGTCATAAAGATGATTAACCAAAATTACATACCAGGTTATTCTTTAAAAATAATTCAAAGAGGCCACTAATGGGTGGCTTATGCCTGTAATCTCAGCACTTTGGGAGGCCGAGGTGGGCGGATCACCTGAGGTCAGGAGTTCAAGACCAGCCTGGCTAACATGGTGAAAACTTGTCTCTACTAAAAACACAAAAATTAGCTGGGTGTAGTGCCACGTGCCTGTAATCCCAGCTACTCGGGAGGCTGAGGAAGGAGAATCACTTGAACCCAGGGGCAGAGGTTGCAGTGAGCCAAGATGGTACCATTGCACTCCAGCCTGGGTGACAGAGCAAGACTCCATGGCAATAATAATAATAATTAATAATAATAACATAGTTGAAAGAGAAAGGACTAAGAAACAATCAACAACAACAACAACAACAACAACAAAACAAACAAGGATTTAGAAGCTATGTGTAAAAGAAAGACAAGTAAATTTACTAGTTAGTATTAGAAAATCACCAAAGGAGGAAAATTAAACAGGATTCGGTTTAATTCAGAACTTGAAACCAAAATTCTTGTATTTTTTTTTTCTTTTTTTTTTCAGAAAAGATAGGAAGTAGAATATGTACTTGCGGGTAAAAAGGTCTTTTTTGAATTATGCCCCTGACATTTAGCCATTTATCAGCTGTCTGATGTTGGAGAAGTTACTTAAATATATTTTTCTTCTTAAAAATTCATATAAATAAAGATAATTTTTTACTCTGATTTTTATTAAAACACTGTATTATATTTTATGTGATCATTTATATAAGCAAAATAATATATGAAAAATAGTTGTAGCTTATACATTTTTAAATCGTGATAAAAATACATTCTTTGGATATGGTTAAGTTGTATTTTCACTTTAAGTTACTAGGCAGAATACAACACAGGATGATCCGGTAAACTGTTAGTTCTTTATAAGGGTATTGTTAGGTTAGGTACTTTTCAAAAATGATAAAATGAAAGCAGCATTGGCAGGACATGGTGGCTCATGCCTGTAATCTCAGCACTTTGGGAGGCTGAGGCAGGCAGATCCCCTAAGGTCAGGAGTTTGAGACCAGCCTGGTCAACATGGAGAAACCCTGTCTCTACTAAAAATACAAAAATTAGCCGGGCATGGTGGCAGGTGCCTGTAATCCCAGCTACTCAGGAGGCTGAGGTAAGAGAATCGCTTGAACCCATGAAGCAAAGGTTGAAGTGAGCCAAGATCATGCAATTGCACTCCAGCCTGGACAACAGAGTGAGACTCTGTCTCCAAAAAATAAAAAAAATAAAAAGAACGCAGCATTATTATTCTACTTTATACAAAGGAGGTGAAATACACAGAAATTAACAAATAGGTGACTGAGTTTCTAATCAAACTCATGTTGTCCTAATTATGAAGTCTATGTGTTTTTCACTATGCTTCCTGCTGTAGTGGGCATTCTTTTGTGTGCTCATGATGGCAGGATAACAGGGAGAAAATGTGGTTTGTCAGGGAAAAACTTATGTGTACATATAACCGTGTGTGTGTGTGTGCATATGTCTATATGAATGATACTATCATATAAGATAGAAAGGAATAGGTGTTATTTAAAAAGCCTATAAAATATTACATAAGTTGAAAATATGATATTTAGTTTTGGAAATCAGGGATACCTTATGAAGGTGGTGGAAATTAAATAATTAAAATAATCTTAAGGACAAGTGAATTTAAACTTTTGGAGATGAGCAAAGGGTAGTGAACAGAAAGAATAACATAAATAAAAAGGCAGATATTTGATATATCAGGATATTTAGAAAAAGCTAACCCAACTGCATTTTCTGTTGCAGTTTGAAATTTTATGAAAATGTAAAAATTATTTTGGGCATTTTACTAAATAGTTTTAATAAATAAGCAGTCTAATCTCCTAACCGCTACCTCCATCTCTCAACAGAAAGATACATAGACTTGACTAACAAAAGTAGGCAAAATCTACAGCCATGCTTGGAAATCATTTCAATAGTATATAGTTTACCCAGCATCAACAAGAGTCTTAAATGGATATGTTTGTGTAAGATATTTATTCAAAATAGAGTTATTGTTGGTGGTGTGACAGTGGAAGAGAAACAATAAAAATATGTGAATGAGTAATATGTTATTTTTGTGATAGCCAGCAAAGACACTGAAAAGCAATCCCTGGCCCTATCAGTAAAAATAATCTTGCCTAGAATACTACTGTTTGCACCTATCAAGGGGAAAAATAATCCTGTGTTCTTGGATGTAATTTGATGTTGCTAAAGAAAGTAAGGTACATCAGAACATTGTCCTTATAAATAACATTTTACAAGTCAGAAATCTAAATAATCAATAAAAAGCTTTGATAAAGATATAGTAAAACACATTACATATAAAGTACTAGGGAATATTGAATTTGGATAGAAGGCAATCTATGTGGATTTCATTAACTATTAGAAAGTAATATGCTAAAAATTTTATGGAAATTATTTGTAGTAAATACAATGAATTTAGTGAATATAGTAATGATTCTGCCATTAGGTCAAATTTATGTATAATACGAAAGGTCTACATTTTTAGTCATAAAGAGATGTTAGTTGGGTAATGAAATTGCTCGGCAATCAGCAATCATGAGATTACTTTTTCTTTTTAGATAATCAAAACTATTCCATAACAATGATAAAATGATGTTCACAACATCATTTAGTGGAAAAATGTTTTTCTAAGTAATACTGCAATTATAGGAAATATTTTAATATTCTTTTTGGTCTCACCAAGCAAACTTCTTGTAAGGTATTACATTTTCAGTGCTTCACCCTTATTTAAATTAGGCATCAAACTATATGGTGATTCCTCAGAGATACAGAACTGACCTGTGTGGATTGTGTCTGCATTAGTGAGAAGATATTTATACTTTAATGAGAATTATAAACACATCCATTTCTTTCTCTCCCTCCATAAAACTACCTGATAACTAAATCCACTTGGGTTTTATGAAGTTTAGTGACAGGCTTTGTATAATTACATGATTTTACAAAGTTGTAAAATACTAAGGTATCATGAATAAAAAATGTATAACACTAATGGGAAAAGGAATCTATTCAAAAATAATGTATTATGTACCTTTGTGTATAGGGTGTTGTGATAGTCACAGCTACTTACAAAGATAAGTTTCCTTTCCCCTAGGAATATATAATCTCAGACGGACAGTGATCAAAATGACAGATGTAGTAAGACTAAAAAGGAGGCATTTTTTCCACATCTGGGATGCATTCCTCCACATACTTTGTACAAAGAAGCTCAGAAAGCTAAAAAAGTGTTAAGTGAATATCCAGAGGGATAAACTAAGGCAGAAGAAGTTAGAAACCTATCATGATCTATTAATTGTTTTCTGGTGGATACAAAGGTAGACAGATTTCTTGAGTTCCAGGTTCTTACTCTCTGCCATGGTATAAAATGGAAGATAGTAAAGGGTAATCTGCAAACAGGAAAAAGTTAATGGCAAAAAAATAGCACATTAACAAGTGTTCTTATATTACTGCAGTGTTATTACAGTAGATATAAGGTGTTTTTCAAAAATACCTTTTATCTTTGTGGATTAGATAAATTATTTTAATATTTTACCATAGATATTGAATGGTCAATTATTTAATTTTTCTTCATATTTTTTGGTATTGTTAATAATTGTTAATAATTTATTTTTACTAACATATTTAAAATAAATCCTTATTGTGTGCTTCAAGTATTTCATATCATGCCTTGTTTGATTAACAGACTTAGAAAGCTATTTAATAGGATCCAATAAATACTAAGTTTAGTGACATACTTTTGAATATAGAGAGGAAATACCAAATTCTCTGGTAAGATGGGAAGGTGGTGTACATCCTTCACCCTGGATTTTGTTGTCATGAGTATATTCAGTAAAGTGTGCTCATTTTCCGGTGCAAAAGTTTCTCGTAGAATTAAAAATGAGTTAATAATGCTATTATTCTATACCAAGTGCTAAATATTTCATTGTCTTCCAATTCAAATTTAATCAGATTGTAACATTAAGTATGATTTGCATGGAATACTATACTTCTGATTTAAATCTGTCAGTAAGTACAAGTGATTTGCCATCACACCAGATGACCACACACTAATTGAGGCATTTAACTTCAGAAGTGATGTTCAAAAAAATGCCTTTATTTGCTTAGGTTATGAAACTCAATTGAAATGATGAAGTGATGTTATATGCTTATTGCTTTTAGAAATGAATTACTTCATTTAGAGTTTCTAGATAATCAAGAGTGGTATAATTGACTACTACACAGAGAAAGAATTTTTGTTTTGAAACTACTTCCTATGTACTTCATTTCCTGAGTTAAATAATGAATTACTTTGACTGTAGTACTAAACCTTAAAATTGTGTGAAGTCTTATGAGGAGTATGAACTTTTAAAACTGTATGAGACGTTTTGGTAAATGTGATAGATTTTTGAAGTGTTATTAAACTGTTCTAAGTTGCAGCTCCCAAAACCATATACATATATATGTACTTTAAGATGTGTATGTATTTTTGTGTGTTCAACTTCTAATGTTAAACTATTAAAAATTTCTGTTAATTCAACATGATCTTTATATCTACAAATATCCAAAAGAATGTATGTTTCTAGTAGGCACAAAAATAATTAAGTTTTTGTCAGTAAAATACATCAACTGTGAACATCATATTAACACTGATTAATATGACATTAGTTATATAATAGTTCTATTGTTCTTTCTTTAAAAGAAGTAACTATAATTCTAAAATTCTAAAATATTTTAAAAAATTTTAAATCACCTAATTATTAATGCTTGTATTCAAAATATTATCACTCTGTATGAACACTTCTTAGTGCAATATAGATTTGATAATGACATTGTGAGGAAAATAAAACTCATTTTCCAGGGAAAGCAGAACGGCTACACTAAAATATTACTTATTGAAAGCTTCTAATAATTAGAAAAATAAAAATGAATATTACATTACCATTCATAGATAATAGATCATTAGTATATGAAAACCTTTACTTGAGAAAAATAGCAGAGGTTAGTGAACAAAATTAAGATGTTGCACTAATGTAGTGATGATGGGGCCAGAACCAAAGAAGCAACAGTAAAAATGAAGGAATGTGACCACATCTGTGAAATAGCTTATAAACAGAATTAACTTGAATTGCTGAGTGATTAGATATACATGACAAGGAGAGGACTTGAGTCAAGGATTTGCCCAGATTTCTAGCTTGCCTACTAAGGTGAGTGGTGTTTCTGTTTATTAAAGCAGGGGTCACAGGAAGAGATGCAAGTTTAGGGAAAGACATTGAGTTAAATTTTGGACATGTTGGTATATTTTTTAAAAATACACAAACTTCTGTTTGGAGAATACTGTGGTTCGAGTAGGTGACCTCAGCCAGAAATAAAGATAGGGAATATACAGGTAGAAACTGAAGCTCTGTCAGAAGGCTGGATCATTCAAGATGAGCATGTAAAGAGAGAAAGAACAAGCAAAAGTGGAGGAGTTGAGAACCATCTTAGTGGCTATCATAACAAAATATGGTAGACAGGTGGCTTCAACAATAGAAATTTATGTCTCATAGTTCTTGAGATGGAGAAGTCTAAGATCAAGGTACCAGTCAATTCAGTGTCTGGTGAAGGCTGTCTTCCTGGCTTGTAAGCAAATGTCTGCCTTCTTGCTGCATTGTCACCAAAGAGAGAGAACACTCTCTGATGTCTCACTTTATAAGGACACAAAACCTATCAGATTAGGACCCACCCTAATGACCTCATTAAACCTTAACATTATTTTAGGGCCTATCTCCCAGTATAGTCACATTGAGGGTTAGGGCATTAACATATGAAGTTGGAGGAGACACAATTCAGTCCATACCAGAATTAAAACTGAAATGCATTTTAACGGGTGGTGTCCAAAGCAGGGCACCACCATGACATTTTACTAAGGAAGAATTGAACATTTTTCAAAGCTGAGTCCAAGGCAAAAAAAAAAGTGAATTCTTCTTGGCCACTAGGTTTGGCAGTAAGGAACTTAATGGTAGCTTTGGTAATGAGACTTTCAATATAGATGTAGGGGCAGAAGCAAAAGCGCTGATGGTTGAGAGGTTGGATGTAAGAAAACTGAAAAACAATAATGCTGGATAAAGGAGCAGAGCATATAAGCATCCATCAAGTATGAATATATTTAGATAAAATCCAAAACAGCTAAAACTACTCTATGGTTTTAGAAGTTAATATGATGGTAGCTTTTGCAAGAAATGAAAAGGAATGGGATGAAAACATCAGGTCATCTATGGTGCTGGAAATCTATCATCTATCAATCAATCAATCAATCAATCATCTATCTATCTATCATCTTTCTATATTTAACATCCATAGTGGTTTCACAGGCATCCTTACTTTGTTCAAATGTACTGGTTTATACATCATAATGTGTCACTATTTTGTATCTCTGCCATTTAAAAAATAAAACAACAAAATTTGCCAGGGCAACTGAATTCACCTCTGGCATAGAGCTCATGAATTGTCTCTGAAAGACTAAACCTTGCATTCAAACACAAAGGCATTGATAATTCTAAGCTTACCTTGATTTGGGAATCATTGTGTTAGATGTTACAGCTGCTACAAGATAATCCCATATATACAGATCATCATAATATGAAATCTTGCAGCAATTGAATCACCTGACATATTTCGAGAATAACTCTCCTATTACATAGTAGCATTACAAAATTAATAATGTGCATGTTGGTTTGTATGATTATCCTTTTTTTTTTTTTTTTTTTTGAGCTAAGTTTTCCCTCTGTCACCCAGGCTGGAGTACAGTGACACTATGATAGCTCACTGAAGCCTTGAGCTCCTGGGCTCAAGCAATCCTCCCATTTCAGCCTCCCAAGTAGTTAAGACTACAAGAGTGTGCCACCTCATTTGGCTAATTTATTTATTTATTTAGTAGAGATGGGACTTTGCTATGTTGCCCAGCCTGGTCTCAAACTCTTGCCTTCAAGTGAGCCTCCCAAAGTGCTGGGATTACAAGTGTGAGTCCCTGTGCTAGGGCTGATTATAAAACATTTTATGTTACAGTTCATAGCTACTCCCTGGCTACTTTGGGAAATACCACTCAGCACCATTTCCTTGCTTTCTACTCTGTGTTGCTGTTGCTATCTGGGTTCTTAAGGAAAAGATTTTCCAAAATGATTGCTGAGACCCAGCCTATAGACATGTATTCAAAACGGACAGTTTTTTGCTCCTAAACATAGGAAATTATTTTTATACGCCAACTGTAATGGAAAGAGAGAAAGAGAAGCAATACCAATTTCAACTGAATTTTTTTTAATTCTTAGGTTTTCCCATTGTAAAATAACCCCATCCTTCATTATGTCCTTTAATCTCCCATTTGTAAGATTATCTTAATGGTTTGCTGCTATTGTGCCTTTAGGGTTCTTTTTTTCACCTATAGTATCTGGCATTCTCCACACTCTGATCTCTAACTGGTACATTTTGCTTGCTAATGTAATGGTTTATAATCCTAAAAGCAGACACAATTAGACAGTTCAAGTGAAACATTTATCGTATTTATTTCTTTAAGTATTTACTTATTTGTCATACACATATTAATAGAGTAAGGTCTTTTCTGACTCTAAGTGTAATTGCAGTACAATAAAATGAGAATTGACCAATCATTCTTATTTTCCACACTGTGCCATATATTGTCGGTCATAACTTAGTGCATCTAACCTAAAATTTCTTTGTACTGATGACAGTATAGTTATCTTAGGTAGGATTTGCCCGAGGATTATGTTTCAGACCTTTTTAGATTCCATGTATAAGTGAGACCATACAGTAATTTTTTAAAATGCAAATTAATATCATCTTTTATTGGCTGCCATTGTTTGAAAGTATCATAATTTTTAAAATTTTGAAGGTGATACTCTATTTATTATCATGCCCAAACTATCACTTTTATACCTAGAGAAATACTGTCTATTGAAACATAATACAAACAAAAAATGCTGGCCATCCTAATAATTTGAAATTTTCTAGCAGTCACGTTAAAGAAAAATCAGGCAAAATTGATTTTAATAAGATTTTACTTACTTAAACACGTCCAAAATATTATTATCATATCAACATGAGCATTAAGTGTATATTATTCATTCTTTTTTCTTACCAAGTCTTTGAAACCTGGTGTGTATTTGACATTATTACAGTACAGCATATCTCAATTGGATAAGCCAAATGTTCAACAGCCACGTGTAGTTAATTACTGGCTACCCTCTTGGACAGTGGAATATTAGAGTGTCAAATGATAACAACTTCCCTATCTAAAATTTTATTCCCATTATTTTAAATATGAATTTAAGTGCACATTCCATTTGTACATGAATAACATGGTGTGAACTTTGTATTAATATTTATTTTTCAGAAATTCAGAAAATCATATATTAAAATGAATGTAATTTCATCTAAGGGATGAACATACTTGTATATATTCTCAACATAAAGAGAATATTTACTTTAGAAAGAGTTACATCAAATGTATTTATTGTGCCGTATTTTTTGGATTCGGAGATGTGTTTGTCACATGGGTATATGCTGCAACGGTGGGGACTGGGCTTCTAGTGTACCCGTTACCTGAAGGGAAGATTTTACCAAGTAAGTAATGTTTCAACTCTCACTCCCCTCACACCCTCCGAGTATATTATCTTTCTCCTTTTTTTTTTTTTTTTTTTTTTTTTGTAGACGGAATCTCGCTCTGTTGCCCAGGCTGAGGTGCAGTGGCACAATCTCAGCTCACTGCAACCTCTGCCTCCTGGGTTCACGCCATTCTCCTGCCTCAGCCTCCCAAGTAGCTGGGACTACAGGCGCCTGCCACCACGCCCGGCTAATTTTTTGTATTTTTAGTAGAGATGGGGTTTCACCATGTTAGCCAGGATGGTCTTGATCTCCTGACCTCGTGATCCGCCCGCCTCGGCCTCCCAAAGTGCTGGGATTACAGGCGTGAGCCACCGCGGCCAGCCTATTATCTTTCTCTTTATGTCCATGTATACCCATTATTTAGCTCCCACTTATAAATGAGAGCATGTGATACATGATTTTCTGCTTCTGTGTTAGTTTGCTTAGGATGATGGCATCCAACTCCATTCATGTTGCTGCAAAGGACTTGACTTCATTCATATTTATGAAATACTGCATAGTATTTCACAGTAAATATGTACCACATTTTTTTAAATCCAGTCAAACATTGGAGGACACTTAGGTTGACTCCATGACTTTGCTATTGCGAATAGTGCTGCAATAAACTTGGGAATGCAGGTGTCTTTTTAATATAATGATTTCCTTTCTTTTGGGTAGATACCCAGTAGTGGGGTTCATGGGCCAAATTGTAGTTCTACTTTTAGTTCTTTGAAGTATCTCCATACTGCTTTCCATAGTGGTTGAACTAATTTACATCCCCACCAACACTGTATAAGTGTTCCCTTTTCTCTGCATCCATGCCAACATCTGTTGTTTTTTGACTTTTTAGTAACAGCCATTCTGACTGGTGTAAGATGGTATTTTATTGTAATTTAAATTTGCATTTATCCAATGCTTAGTGATGTTAAACATTTTTTCATGTATTTCCTTTTTTGCCACTTGTATGTCTTCTTTTGAGAAACATTTTTCATGTCCTTTGCTCAGTTCAATAAAATATATTTAATGCCACCATGTACAAGTGTTTTTCAAATGCCCTTATTGATGGTCATTTAAATCATGTATTTTCTGTCCATAGTTAGTACTTTAAAAATAGCTTTTCTAATTTTTAAAATAATCTTATTTTAGTAACTAATGACTCATGTCTTTCCCTTCCTTAAAAGAAATTCACCAATCATGTAAGTCTTTTGATGTGAGACACTGTTCAGTCTGAGAAAAAAAAAAAAATGTTTCCCCTCTGCGTTATTTCAGTCCCACAATTAACAGTGAAACAGCTTGTAGGGAGCTGGTACAACCTTATATACCACATAGATTAATGTTTTACGTTCAATGTTTTGAAGTTTTACAAATAGCTCTAGAATATTCTTACCTCTGAGAACTCTAGGGAAATTACTATGATACATGGAACTTAATAATTATTTAAATATTTGAAAAATGCTAAAATACTTTTTCAGGGTCATCACAGTAAAAATAAATATATGTACATATGTACATATTTATATTTAAAAAGGTATGTTCAAAATACTTTAACATATCTTATAGTAATTCAGTGCATGATACTTTTTGTGGCAATTCCTTTTATAGGTATTTCAAAAATAATAAATTTGTTTTTAACATTTTTTACAAGGAACAGAATAAATTGTTAATGCACATCTGTCTTTATACTTTTATACAAGTAATTAGTTTGATGATTATTAGCTATTTATTGCATATATACCTGATACTACTCATTAGTATTCATCAATGTTTTGATTGTTTTATTCTATTTTGTTAAATAACAAAGTTGAATTTCTTAAGGATATTATATTATACATTCTCCTTTTAATTTATAATCTACCTCTATCCATGTAGTGTTACTGGGTGTGTAAATTTTTAGCACCATCTACCATTGCTATCATCCTTAGTAAATTTGGAAATAATTTTTATATGATAACAATTATATTTATGTTAAATTTCCTACATATATTTGTTATATCCTTAGGTGAAAATTAAAAATAGATTGAAATTAAATAAACATCAACAAATATAGAAACCAAGTGTGTACACTAAGTGCTGTGTAGCTGCCTGAGTAAGGATTTTGTTAGGGCCTGAGTGCTGTATATCATCTGAAATGCACTCGTAAAATGTGTTTTTCCTATTGGAAATTGTTGCTATAACAAGGAAGGAAACTGCAGTAAACTTGGTACTAATCATTCAAGTAAAGTAAACAGACCCTGTTTACCGCTGTTGTTACCGCTGACCATATGGGACAAACAAAAAGCATCTCTGATGTTTAAAGCTTTAATGAAGTTGCAGATTACAAATCACATTGAGAGGATATGCACATTCGTAGGTACTGTCTAGAATACTTTGCAAGATTACCCTCTTTCTTTTCAGTGTTGCTTAATTAACATTAATGATAATACTTTATTGAATAAACAAGTAAATCAGACATTTTAGTATATGGCATATTGTACTTGTCTATTCCAAAAGAAGGAAACTTTTCAAATAAAAAATACACAAAGTATGTTGGAAAGGTGGGGAGAGACAGAAAAGAGAAAGAAAAAGAGAGACTGAAGAGAGAAGAAAGTCAGACAAAGAAGAATAAATGTTGTATATTTTATGTAGTATTTTGAAGTTTAAAATTTATCAGCTGTGCAATGATCCACTTACATGATTTTACTCATTTAAATTAATATTTCAAGTCACATTTAACTTCATAGTAAACAATCAACATTTGTTATGTTCTTATTACATGACATTATTAAGGCTAGTTGCTACAAGTACAAAGATGGATAAGAAATCATTTCTGTTCTTTACTCTAGGAAATTAAACAGTAAAAGGCAATTACAATATAGTATCTCAAGGGACAATTTAAAAGGACCACCCACAGAGATGAATTCTAAGCAGAGATAAGTTTTGAATTACATATGCTCCTAAGAGCCCTTGCGGACAAAGTCCAAGAGACCAGGTGCTTTTCTGCTAAGGGGAGCCCATCAGAGAAGCCTAAAGTGTGGGAAATTGCAAGCATTTGGGGGACTGAGGGGGAGACAAAGGTGCAAACTAGAAATTAGTGAAAAAAGAGGCTTCGGAGGGAGGGATTAGAGTTTGAAACTTAGTGAGCACAATCATGAGAAATTGGGTCATTCACGTGGGTATAAGCAAGACACTGACAGTGATACAGGGATTGTCATTTACATTTGAGAGATCATTTATGAAACTGAGTGCAAAATGCCTTAAGAAATAAGATGAGAAGCAGAAAGAAGTGTAGATAGTGCAATCAGTTGTATTTTGGGGTCAATGATTTCATTTTCAAGAACTCTGCTATCATGTTGATGTCACATTGGTAACCTGAAATTGGCCCATGGTGGGAAACTTTACAGCACAGATATTGTCAAATGCTACAGTCATGTCCCTTACCCCGACACAGTACCACCACAGCTTAGAGAGCTGGCTTGCAAACATTCACCAGGGCACTACTGACTCAGGCTGTAATTCTCTACGTGATAAATTTTGAGGGATTGAACAAGGGCATTTGGGTAAATCAGAAGTTATGGATTTAAGGAATATTTACGAGAAAAGACTCAATAAAATTGATGATGGGTAAGGCTAACAATTTCTAGAAAAGATTCTTAGAATATTTACATTGTGCAATCCAAAGCAAATTCAAAGTTAGAAATAATCCTGACAACAAGTTTGTTGTGACTTTTGAGAAAGCACCTAAATAAATTGGTGACAACTTCCAACCTCAAATTAAAAAATAAATTCACACTATCTCCAGAAATTTTATTTAACAATGTATTATAGCAGAAATAATTTATATATGTGATGGGATAGATTTTGGTAAATAAAATAATTTCTGATGAATTTGTTAAAAATTTCCTGAGCTACTCAAGGATAAAAAATTGAACTCATCAAAGATTTTAAAGTTAAAATTTAAATTTTTTTTTTTTAACTGATGAAAAACTTAGATTAAAAGAATATCAAAGTTAGTTGAGCAAACTAAATACTCGAGCCTCTGGTCATGTTTAATGGTGTCTGTACAACTCATATTTCCATTGACCATAATTCATTTTATTATAATCATATTTTATAAGAACTACCTATATTAGCATTCTGAAAATGACATAGGTGACAGCTCAACATGTTTTTATGATTACATCTTTGCTAGGATATATAAAGTGATAACACTTCTGAAATCAGGAATTTATATTATTGCTACAATGAGTGAGTTTGTTTTCTTTTTTACTTATAGTTTGACACATTTCTTTTAGAAAGAATATAATTTTTGTGGAGTACCATTAAAAGTGTAGATCCTTTTCCTGCCCTTTGTAGACATTTTACACTCAACTAAAAAAGTGTAATTAAATATTTTAACACCTTTAAAATATGTTTAAACAACAGGTGAAAATGCTATGTACACCACTGCCTATATATTGCACTGTTTTTATCACCCCATACTAAACAAATTTATCCTAAGATGATGTTAGAAAAAGATTTTGTATTAGCACTGTGTTTCTAGTATTTATATCTAAGAAAGTAGCACATTTTTCTATATAGATACAGATGTTCAAAATAAAAAATGCCAGTAAAAGGTATTCATATGAGATCACACTGCCTCTTTCATCTGTGCTTTCTAATCCTTTGGGATGTATGAATATTTTTAAATGTTGATTTCAAACTGAACTCATCAAGTTATTACTTGCTGAAATATTAGAATTTTTAAAGGCTTTTTTTATAGTTTATGGAGATAGTGGAATTTATGAGCTTCAATCAAGATTATTTCCCCAAAGCCAGGCTATATTGTCACTGTTTCTTGTTATTGTTGTTGTTGTTGTTGTTTTTCTTTTTTGTTTGTTTGTTTGTTTGCCTTTTTAGGAAAGTATTTCTTTTTTTTCCTCCCGAAACTATCCACTTTTGCTTCTGGATCCAATAAAGCAGAATAAATTGATCTGAGATTACCTATCCCTAAAACTCATTTTATAATTTGTATTACATGGCCTTTTACCATTTTTCAATGCATAGACAGACACTGAAAAACTACTAACACCTGAAAGCATTAAACTTTGGTTCTATATTATGTAACTGTCACCACAGAAACAAAATATCAGTTAGGAAAGTGTCTTCACATTTGCATGATAATATAATTCTAAAAGTGTTAGTTTGAACCAAAAAAAAGTTTTCTGAGCTATTTTTCAGGCTTTTCCTCTGACTTTAGCTGAGACATGATTTCAGCGTGTTGAGAACTGATCTATGCCAATTTGGTCATTAAGAGCCATTAAGTTCCTTTTAGTGACTATTAGAAACTATAGATAGTTAGCAGTGGATGAATTCCTTGTCACATCCCCAACAGAAACTGCTTCTGCTGCCAGGTGGTATTATATGAATATTTATATATGGTAGAATTAGGTGTAAGACTTGCCTTTCTCATTTGCCACACCTTCGTAAGTATATAGACATAAAGTTAGGGAAAGATGTATACCACTATTGGTGCTAAGCCATCTTATAGTAAGTTATAGAAAATATAATTCAACATTATAACAATGTGGGGATGATACAATTCATCTCAGCTTTGGCTTTACCAGTTCATTGGGCCTTGAAATCTATGTATAAGAGTTGAATGCATAATTAAATCATATTCATAAATTTGTGGTACAGATAGATTTTTTAAGTTAGCTGGACGGGAGCCTCAGAGAATGTCACTGTCCAAAAAAGTCGTCATAGTGATGTGTTCATTCCTTATGCATCCCTGACCATACATACGTTCAGTATTCTTGCTTGTAGTGTGCACAAAGGATCTATCTTTGGAAAAAACAGGATGATTAAAAAAAAAAATCACCTTGTATTGTTCATGTTCTTGTAATAGTGTTAGAATTTGCAACTGGTTGAGCATAACTGATTAAATGTTTCTGAACTTGTCAGCAATCTAGCAAGTAAACTCACATTGAATTCTACTAGAAGGAAGAGTGCAAGCATATTTGAATCTAAAAATTCTGCTACATTTTGTTTAAAATAGGTTTCAGCTAAAACACGATCGCAGATGCAACTGCATAACTCTTCCTGTTGAAAACTTGTGAAGCTTATTATACTCATGTCTTAGCTTAAAATGATCTGTGAATATATAATTTTATGACCAAAGTATATTTATATTATTTTTAAATTTATAAGCATCTCTGATCTATGCCAATTTTTTATTTGTAAGCATTTTATGGAGAAAGAAGCTGCAAATGTGGCAGATTTAAAATATATCTGCAAGACTTAATATTTTAAAATGACAATACTAGTCAACATAATCTACAGATTAAATGCAATCCCTATCAATATTCTAATAGCATTTTTTCAGAAATAGGGGAAAAAAATAAAGTTCATATGGAATTGCATGGACTCCTACATAGCCAAAACAATCTTGATAAAAGAAAAACAAAGGTGGAGGGGATCTCATTCTTTCTTATTTTAAAGCTTAGTACAAAGCCACTGAAATCAAAACAGTATGGTACTGGCACTAAAACACATGTAGACCAATGGAATGGAATAGAAGATAAAATAAATTCAAGAAATAAAACTTCCTACACATCGTCTAATAATTTTCAACAAGAGTCCCAAAACCATTCAATGGAGAAATAACAGTATTTTCAACAACTAGTGCTGGGAAAACTGAATATCCATTTGCCCCCAGAACCAAAAACAAAACCCTTAAAAATAGATCAATGACCAAAAAGTAAGAGCTGAATCTATAAAACTCAGAAGAAAACATAGGACATAACTCTTCATAACATTGTCTTTGGTAATGTTTTATGGGCTATAACAACAAAAACACAGGTAGCAAAAGAAAATATAGATATACTAGACTTCATCAAAATTAAAAACTTTCATATATCAAAGAACACTATCAACAGACTGAAAAGACCACCCAAGGAATGGTAGGACACTGCAAATCATCTACATAATAACAGATTAATATAAAAATTGGCAAAGTACTTAGACAGATTTTTTTCAAAGATATACAAATATCTTCATTTTATATACTTAAAGATATATTAATATATTATTTGAATATACTTTTTGGTCATTTACCAAATAAGATGGCCACTGACTTTTTTTATTTTTTCTATTACTGCAAAAACACCACTAGGATGTTTTAGGATATTTGAAATAGGTTTCAGCTAAAATATGATGGCAAATACAACTGCATAATTTTTCATGTTGAAAAGTTTTGAAACTTATCATACTCATCGGCCAGTCTCTTCAACCCATCCTTGGCCCACTGGACACTCTCACGTGGATTCTATTCTGGCGCTTCACTGCCATTTGTTCAAACCTAAACTCACTGTTTACCACATTTCAAAGACTACTCATATTTCTGTGTTTCTAACTGAGAGTATTACATTACCCTATTTATACCCAGTTGTTACAGCACTAATAAAATTTTAAAAATTATCTCCCTTGACTTCTTTTCTGGAGGAATGAAAAGTACATCTTGAATCTTTCCCCTTAAGAATTTAAAAACTGGTGCTCTCTCTCTGTCCTCAATATGATTCTAATAGCATTCTCATAGTTCAGCCCAGCATCATTTCTAGTTAATAATGCAGCTTTGTACATACATGATCCCACTACATTCATTGTTGTTGACTCTTAATCCAGTCCCTTTACAGGGCAGCAAGAATATCCTTCCTAAAATGCAAAGTTCAACCTGAAATCATTTTAACGGCCCTTCAATCCCCTCAGGATATTAAGTGGACCCTCCTTAACAAGTTGTCTCTCAAATAACTAGTAGTTTATTTCCTCAGTTATTTTGTTTGCATTTTTTTTTTTACTCACAAACTACAAGCTTGCCATACCAAAGTATTATCCAAAAATGCCACATTCCTTCTTGCTTTTTGACCTTTTTACCAGCTGTTTACTCACCTTAAGTCATAACACTAACTCACACTTTCCATAAGACACATTCTTCCTTCTGATTTCACTTCCTTTTCAGTCTCTAGGCTGCGTTTAATGGACTTGTCTAGATATTCTTATTAAAAAATCATACTTCTTGGGCAACACGGTGAAACCCCGTCTCTACTAAAATACAAAAAATTAGCCGGGCGTGGCAGCGTGTGCCTGCAGTCCCAGCTACTTAGGAGGCTGAGGCAGGAGAATTGCTTAAACCTGGGAGGCGGAGGTGCAGTGAGCCAAGATTGTACCACCACATTCCAGCCTGGGTGACAGAGTGAGACTCCATCTCCAAAAAAAAAAAAAAAAAAAAAAACCACAACAGATCATACTTTTCCACTCTATCACTTACCACAGTCTTTTGTAATTTCCTGTGTATTTTGCTGTATTCTTCATTAGGTTGGAGGATTCCTTAGATCTGGAATGCAATCTGTATTCACTCTCAGTTGCTCCCATAATAAATTTCTACCTTGGCTTAAAACAACACTAAGTTATTAACTTAGAGGCCTTTAGGTCAGAAATAAGATTAAAAAAATCAAGGAGTCAGTACCAGGGCTGCATTCAGCTTCTGAGGCCACCACAGAATTACTTGGCTCAACCCTCTACCTTTAAAACCAGTAACATTGTGCCAAATCTTCCTAAAACCACTGTCTTTCTGGTTCTCTTCCTTCTGCTGCCCTCTTTCACTTGTAAGGACACTTATGATTACATTTGACCCACCTAAATAATCCAGAATAATCTCTCCATCTGAAGGTCAGTTAATTAGCTGTCTTAATTCTATCTGGTAAATTTAATTCCCCTTTGCTCTGTAACTGCTGTTTACAAAGATTCTGAGGACATCTTTTGGTGGAGGTCATTATTCTTCCTACCACACTGCTATGATCTGAATGCGTTTGTCTCCGCCAGATTCATATATTGAAACTTGATCATCAGTGTGATGACAATAGGAGAAAGGTCTTTTGGAAGGTGATGAGATCATGTGGGCAGAACCCTCATGAATGGGATTAGTGCCCTTATTAAGGAAGTCCTGGAGAGCTGCTTTGGCTCTGTCATCATGTGAGAAGACATTGAGAAGGAGCATCTATGAATCAGGAAGTGGGCCCTCACCACACGTTGAGTATGTCAGGACCTTGATCTTGGAATTTGCAGCCTCCAGAGCTTTGGGGAATAAATTTCTGTTGTTTATAAGCTTCTCCATTTATGGTATGTTGTTACCACAGCCCAACGGACTAAGACATATGCTATTTGAGTACACAATATGATCTAAATACATATTTTATGAATGAAAAAATAATCACTGAATTCCAAAATTATGTCAAATTTGTAAGTGTAAAACTTAATGTTTGTTCAATATTTATGAAAATTATTGCACAGACATAGCTTTACCATGTGTCAATACAACGTGATATAGTATAAACAACATGGAAATTCAAAGCAAGAGATACATTTTTGTCTCAACTATGCTTCTCACTGTTCTTTCTTTGAAGCGTTTAGTTCTTGAAGAATCATGTTTTTGTTTTTTTTTTTTTCCTTTTATAACATGGGGGTTGAAATAGGGTCAGATATATTTATCTCATAAAAATATACTACTCAAATTAGGTAGTATATAAAAATTATTCCTAAACCTCCACAAGCAATTAGAATATTGTCAACCAAATACTAAAAGCAATACTACAGTATTTTAGGCTAGGCATAGTGGCTCACACCTGTAATCCCAGCACTTTGGGAGGCTGAGGTGGGTGAATCACTTGAGGTCAGGAGTTTAAGACCAGCCTGGCCAACACGGTGAAACCCCGTCTCTACTAATAATACAAAAATAAGATGGGCACGGTGGCACAAGTCTAATCCCAGCTACTTGGAAGGCTGAGGCAGAAAAATAGCTTGAACCGGGAGCCAGAGGTTGCAGTGAGCTGAGCTTGCGCCATTGCACTCCAGCCTGGGCAACAAGAGCGAAAATCCATCTCAATAAATAAATAAATAAATAAATAAATAAATAAATAAATAATAAATAAAATAAAGTGATACTATCCTATTTTGAGCACATTAATTACTATCTGGGATTATTTATCCTCAAATTACCTTTTGGACTTAAATATAAGGATGCTTTAAGTTTTAGAATAGTCTGTAAAAGAAACCAGATATTATCTCAACATTTTTTTTTTTTTCGCTTCTATGGAGTCCAATTATGCCCAATTTTAAAAACAAGTGTATTCATCTGGCTACTCATGTTTTAAACTTGCTAGATACCACAAAACAGAGATAACTTTTACATATTTCATTCTACCGCCATTCCTCCCCTCCTTTCACATTTCACTGGACATCTTACTAGGGCGTTTACCTTTGTCTTTGGGTTCTCATCCTGGTGTGTTCCCAGAATCACGTTGGGCACCAAGGAGTCCTCAGTTTTTGCCCTCTGCGGTATACAAGTAGTCCCCATATAAGACAGCTTTGTCCAAATATTTGATTCAGTGTGTAGAAAATATGCAGTTCTGGCCGGGCGCGGTGGCTCAAGTCTGTAATCCCAGCACTTTGGGAGGCCAAGACGGGTGGATCACGAGGCCAGGAGATCGAGACCATCCTGGCTAACATGGTGAAACCCCGTCTCTACTAAAAATTACAAAAAAACTAGCCGGGCGAGGTGGCGGGCGCCTGTAGTCCCAGCCACTGGGGAGGCTGAGGCAGGAGAATGGCGTAAACCCAGGAGGCCGAGCTTGCAGTGAGCTGAGATCTGGCCACTGCTCTCCAGCCTGGGCTGACAGAGCGAGACTCTGTCTCAAAAAAAAAAAAAAAAAAAAAAAAAAGAAAAGAAAAGAAAAGAAAATATGCAGTTCTACAAATGTTCTAATTTGTGGAACGTTTTAGTGATAAAGAGATGCAAGCAAATTGTATTAATTTGCTAGGGTTGTGCCATAACAATGTATCACAGACTGGCTGGCTAGAAATTCAAAATAAAGGTGGGTTTCTTCTGAGGCTTAAGTGAAGGATCTGTTCCCCGCATCTCTCTTTGACTTTCAGGTTACCATCTTCATGTCCACATGGCATTCTCCTGATATGCGTGGCAAGTTTCTGTGTCCAAATTTCTCCTTTTTGTAAGGAAATCAGTCGTACTGAATTTAGGTGCACCCTAATGACTTCATCTTAGCTAATTACTTCTGCAACAACACTGTTTTAAATAAGGTCACGTTCTAACATACTGGAGATTAGAATGTCAACATATGAATTGGGGGAGGAATGTGTTAAACACGTAACACAAGTAGTCACATCAAACATTTTTAATAATTGAAACAGGAATTATGTGTACAAAAATAAGATGAAACAATTGTTGGAGTTTTCCTTGACATATACTGTCTTATAAAAAATTGGACAAGAATATTTTTCTTTGTAAATTTTAGAAATAATAGAACACTTAAAAAAGAACTTGAGGGGGGGCGGAGCAAGATGGCCGAATAGGAACAACTCCAGTCTCCAACTCCCAGCGCGAGCGACACAGAAGACCGGTGATTTCTGCATTTTCAACTGAGGTACTGGGGTCATCTCACTAGGGAGTGCCGGACAATCGGTGCTGGTCAGCTGCTGCAGCCTGACCAGCGAGAGCTGAAGCAGGGCGAGGCATCGCCTCACCTGGAAGCGCAAGGGGGAAGGGGATCCGTTTTCCTAGCCAGGGGAACTGAGACACACAACACCTGGAAAATCGGGTAACTCCCACCCCAATACTGCGCTGTAAGCATACAGGCATTCCAGGAGAATATATCCCACACCTGGCCGGGAGGGTCCCACGCCCACGAAGCCTCTCTCACTGCTAACACAGCAGTCTGCCGCGATCTATCCGCAAGGCAGCAGCGAGGCTGGGGGAGGGGCGCCCGCCATTGCTGAGGCTTAAGTAGGTAAACAAAGCCGCTGGGAAGCTCGAACTGGGTGGAGCTCACAGCAGCTCAAGGAAGCCTGCCTGTCTCTGTAGTCTCCACCTCTGGGGACAGCGCACAGCTGAAGACCAACAGGGGAAGTAGCCGGAGCCGGTGCAGACGCGAACGACTCTGTCTGACAGCTTTGGGGAGAGCCGCGGATCTCCCAACGCGGAGGTTGAGATCTGAGAACGGACAGACTGCCTGCTCAGGTGTGTCCCTGACCCTGAGTAGCCTAGCTGGGAGAAATCCCCCACTAGGGGCAGTCTGACACCCCACACCTCACAGGGTGGAGTACACCCCTGAGAGGACACTTCCAAAGGAAGAATCAGACAGGTACACTCGCTGTTCAGCAATATTCTATCTTCGGCAACCTCTGCTGCTGATACCCAGGCAAACAGGGTCTGGAGTGGACCTCAAGCAATCTCCAACAGACCAACAGAGAGTCCTTCTGACTGTCAGAAGGAAAACTATCAAACAGGAAGGACACCTATACCAAAACCCCATCAGTTCATCACCACCATCAAAGACCAGAGACAGATAAAACCACAAAGATGGGGAAGAAGCAGGGCAGAAAAGCTGGAAATTCAAAAAATAAGAGCGCATCTCCCCCTGCAAAGGAGCGCAGCCCATCACCAGCAACGGATCAAAGCTGGTCAGAGAATGACTTGGACGAGAGGAGAGAAGAAGGCTTCAGTCCATCAAACTTCTCAGAGCTAAAGGAGGAATTACGTACCCAGCGCAAAGAAACTAAAAATCTTGAAAAAAGAGTGGAAGAATTGACAGCTAGACTCATTAATGCAGAGAAGATCATAAACGAAATGACAGAGATGAAAACCATGACACGAGAAATACGTGACAAATGCACAAGCTTCAGTAACCGACTCGATCAACTGGAAGAAAGAGTATCAGCGATTGAAGATCAAATGAATGAAATGAAGCGAGAAGAGAAACCAAAAGAAAAAAGAAGAAAAAGAAATGAGCAAAGCCTGCAAGAAGTATGGGATTACGTAAAAAGACCAAATCTACGTCTGATTGGGGTGCCTGAAAGTGAGGGGGAAAATGGAACCAAGTTGGAAAACACTCTTCAGGATATCATCCAGGAGAACTTCCCCAACCTAGTAGGGCAGGCCAACATTCAAATTCAGGAAATACAGAGAACGCCACAAAGATACTCCTCCAGAAGAGCAACTCCAAGACACATAATTGCCAGATTCACCAAAGTTGAAATGAAGGAAAAAATCTTAAGGGCAGCCAGAGAGAAAGGTCGGGTCACCCACAAAGGGAAGCCCATCAGACTAACAGCAGATCTCTCGGCAGAAACTCTACAAGCCAGAAGAGAGTGGGGGCCAATATTCAACGTTCTTAAAGAAAAGAATTTTCAACCCAGAATTTCATATCCAGCCAAACTAAGTTTCATAAGTGAAGGAGAAATAAAATCCTTTACAGATAAGCAAATGCTTAGAGATTTTGTCACCACCAGGCCTGCCTTACAAGAGACCCTGAAGGAAGCCCTAAACATGGAAAGGAACAACCGGTACCAGCCATCGCAAAAACTTGACAAAATGTAAAGACCATCGAGGCTAGGAAGAAACTGCATCAACTAACGAGCAAAATAACCAGATAATATCATAATGGCAGGATCAAGTTCACACATAACAATATTAACCTTAAATGTTAATGGACTAAATGCGCCAATTAAAAGACACAGACTGGCAAACTGGATAAAGAGTCAAGACCCATCAGTCTGCTGTATTCAGGAGACCCATCTCACATGCAGAGACATACATAGGCTCAAAATAAAGGGATGGAGGAAGATCTACCAAGCAAATGGAGAACAAAAAAAAGCAGGGGTTGCAATCCTAGTCTCTGATAAAACAGACTTTAAACCATCAAAGATCAAAAGAGACAAAGAAGGCCATTACATAATGGTAAAGGGATCAATTCAACAGGAAGAGCTAACTCTCCTAAATATATATGCACCCAATACAGGAGCACCCAGATTCATAAAGCAAGTCCTTAGAGACTTACAAAGAGACTTAGACTCCCATACAATAATAATGGGGGACTTCAACACTCCGCTGTCAACATTAGACAGATCAACGAGACAGAAAGTTAACAAGGATATCCAGGAATTGAACTCATCTCTGCACCAAGCGGACCTAATAGACATCTATAGAACTCTCCACCCCAAATCAACAGAATATACATTCTTCTCAGCACCACATCGCACTTATTCCAAAATTGACCACATAATTGGAAGTAAAGCACTCCTCAGCAAATGTAAAAGAACAGAAATTATAACAAACTGTCTCTCAGACCACAGTGCAATCAAACTAGAACTCAGGACTAAGAAACTCAATCAAAACCGCTCAACTACATGGAAACTGAACAACCTGCTCCTGAATGACTACTGGGTACATAACGAAATGAAAGCGGAAATAAAGATGTTCTTTGAAACCAATGAGAACAAAGATACAACATACCAGAATCTCTGGGACACATTTAAAGCAGTGTGTAGAGGGAAATTTATAGCACTAAATGCCCACAAGAGAAAGCAGGAAAGATCTAAAATTGACACTCTAACATCACAATTAAAAGAACTAGAGAGGCAAGAGCAATCACATTCAAAAGCTAGCAGAAGGCAAGAAATAACTAAGATCAGAGCAGAACTGAAGGAGATAGAGACACAAAAAACCCTCCAAAAAATCAATGAATCCAGGAGTTGGTTTTTTGAAAAGATCAACAAAATTGACAGACCGCTAGCAAGGCTAATAAAGAAAAAAAGAGAGAGGAATCAAATAGATGCAATAAAAAATGATAAAGGGGATATCACCACTGACCCCACAGAAATACAAACTACCATCAGAGAATACTATAAATGCCTCTACGCAAATCAACTAGAAAATCTAGAAGAAATGGATAATTTCCTGGACACTTACACTCTCCCAAGGCTAAACCAGGAAGAAGTTGAATCCCTGAATAGACCAATAGCAGGCTCTGAAATTGAGGCAACAATTAATAGCCTACCCACCAAAAAAAGTCCAGGACCAGATGGATTCACAGCTGAATTCTACCAGAGGTACAAGGAGGAGCTGGTACCATTCCTTCTGAAACTATTCCAATCAATAGAAAAAGAGGGAATCCTCCCTAACTCATTTTATGAGGCCAACATCATCCTGATACCAAAGCCTGGCAGAGACACAACAAAAAAAGAGAATTTTAGACCAATATCCCTGATGAACATTGATGCAAAAATCCTCAATAAAATACTGGCAAACCGGATTCAGCAGCACATCAAAAAGCTTATCCACCATGATCAAGTGGGCTTCATCCCTGGGATGCAAGGCTGGTTCAACATTCGCAAATCAATAAACGTAATCCAGCATATAAACAGAACCAAAGACAAGAACCACATGATTGTCTCAATAGATGCAGAAAAGGCTTTTGACAAAATTCAACAGCCCTTCATGCTAAAAACGCTCAATAAATTCGGTATTGATGGAACGTACCTCAAAATAAGAAGAGCTATTTATGACAAACCCACAGCTAATATCATACTGAATGGGCAAAAACTGGAAAAATTCCCTTTGAAAACTGGCACAAGACAGGGATGCCCTCTCTCACCACTCCTATTCAACATAGTGTTGGAAGTTCTGGCTAGTGCAATCAGGCAAGAGAAAGAAATCAAGGGTATCCAGTTAGGAAAAGAAGAAGTCAAATTGTCCCTGTTTGCAGATGACATGATTGTATATTTAGAAAACCCCATCGTCTCAGCCCAAAATCTCCTTAAGCTGATAAGCAACTTCAGCAAAGTCTCAGGATACAAAATTAATGTGCAAAAATCACAAGCATTCTTATACACCAGCAACAGACAAGCAGAGAGCCAAATCAGGAATGAACTTCCATTCACAATTGCTTCAAAGAGAATAAAATACCTAGGAATCCAGCTTACAAGGGATGTAAAGGACCTCTTCAAGGAGAACTACAAACCACTGCTCAGTGAAATCAAAGAGGACACAAACAAATGGAAGAACATACCATGCTCATGGATAGGAAGAATCAATATCGTGAAAATGGCCATACTCCCCAAGGTTATTTATAGATTCAATGCCATCCCCATCAAGCTACCAATGACTTTCTTCACAGAATTGGAAAAAACTGCTTTAAAGTTCATATGGAACCAAAAAAGAGCCCGCATTGCCAAGACAATCCTAAGTCAAAAGGACAAAGCTGGAGGCGTCACGCTACCTGACTTCAAACTATACTACAAGGCTACAGTAACCAAAACAGCATGGTACTGGTACCAAAACAGAGATATAGACCAATGGAACAGAACAGAGTCCTCAGAAATAATACCGCACATCTACAGCCATCTGATCTTTGACAAACCTGAGAGAAACAAGAAATGGGGAAAGGATTCCCTATTTAATAAATGGTGCTGGGAAAATTGGCTAGCCATAAGTAGAAAGCTGAAACTGGATCCTTTCCTTACCCCTTATACGAAGATTAATTCAAGATGGATTAGAGACTTAAATGTTAGACCTAATACCATAAAAACCCTAGAAGAAAATCTAGGTAGTACCATTCAGGACATAGGCATTGGCAAGGACTTCATGTCTAAAACACCAAAAGCAACGGCAGCAAAAGCCATAATTGACAAATGGGATCTAATTAAACTAAAGAGCTTTTGCACAGCAAAAGAAACTACCATCAGAGTGAACAGGCAACCTACAGAATGGGAGAAAATTTTTGCAACCTACTCATCTGACAAAGGGCTAATATCCAGAATATACAAAGAACTCAAACAAATATACGAGAAAAAAACAAACAACCCCATCAAAAAGTGGGGAAAGGATATGAACAGACATTTCTCAAAAGAAGATATTCATACAGCCAACAGACACATGAAAAAATGCTCATCATCACTGGCCATCAGAGAAATGCAAATCAAAACCACAATGAGATACCATCTCACACCAGTTAGAATGGCAATCATTAAGAAGTCAGGAAACAACAGGTGTTGGAGAGGATGTGGAGAAATAGGAACACTTTTACACTGTTGGTGGGATTGTAAACTAGTTCAACCATTATGGAAAAGAGTATGGCAATTCCTCAAGGATCTAGAACTAGATGTACCATATGACCCAGCCATCCCACTACTGGGTATATACCCAAAGGATTATAAATTAGTCTACTACAAAGACACATGTACACGTATGTTTATTGCGGCACTATTCACAATAGCAAAGACTTGGAATCAACCCAAATGTCCATCTGTGACAGACTGGATTAAGAAAATGTGGCACATATACACCATGGAATACTATGCAGCCATAAAAAAGGATGAGTTTGCGTCCTTTGTAGGGACATGGATGCAGCTGGAAACCATCATTCTTAGCAAACTATCACAAGAAGAGAAAACCAAACACCGCATGTTCTCACTCATAGGTGGGAACTGAACAATGAGATCACTTGGACTCGGGAAGGGGAACATCACACACTGGGGTCTATCATGGGGAGGGGGGAGGGGGGAGGAGGGAGGGATTGCATTGGGGAGTTATACATGATATAAATGATGAATTGATGGGTGCTGACGAGTTGATGGGTGCAGCACACCAACATGGCATAAGTATACATATGTAACAAACCTGCACGTTATGCACATGTACCCTAGAACTTAAAGTATAATAAAAAAAAAAAAAAAAAAAAAAAAAAAAAAAAAAAAAAAGAAAAAGTCACAAAAAAAAAAAAAAAAAAAAAGAACTTGACTGCAATCAGTGTAATTAAGAAATTGAGCAAGTGATTTAACCAAAATATGTAAATATGTGAGAATAGCCAGAAGAAACAACGAAAATGCTTTTAAGTATTATCAAAAAATGTGAATAAGTAAAGATTTATATTGTAGTTTAATATTTTGTTAGGCCAAACAGTTTTGATTTCCCATGCGATTTTCCAAGTATGTGAAGCATTATTATTTGAGTTTCATCAACACCGATTATGTGGTTACTTTTCAACTAGGTGTCCCCGTTATATCTTTATTTATTTCAAAAAGCTTTGACATAATTCAAGCTACGATTTGATCACAGTTTATTATATTAATTATCCTGGTATCTGGGTCATTTTCAATGCCAGCTTTTCTGATTTTTATTTTACTCTTATTTATATAATGCATTTTTTCAGTTACTCTTTTTGAATGTTTTATCTGGAAGAATGAATGAACATCCTTGCTCTATAACCATTCTTGACCTTCTTATTTTGTCATTGAGAAAAATTATTACTAATTATAGGATGAGCAATTATTTTGCAATTATTGAGCTAAATCATATGTATTGTAAAGGCTTTTCAGGCTTTTTAAGCCAGCACCATAAGATGATGCATTGTTAGGATTATTTATAGGTTAATGGCTACTTCTGAGCACAAAAACTTGGTTTAATGAGTCATCTCCATTTTATTTTCTTTATGTAAAATTGACGCTCTGAAGAAAATTAAGTGTTGCACAGAAAATGTAGTTTATTAATCATAAAAGAAGATACATTCCTACTCAGTGCAAGAAGAGAAAATGTGCAACATAATTATTAGACAATAGTCATCCTCTTTAAGTTATTGTATATATAATCACTCGGAAAAAAACAATAACAGATGGACGTCCCCATTTTTATTCATGGTCTTAATTTATATGATCATCCTGCTCATTCTATCTTGAAAAGCCCTAAAACTGAAAAGTGTTGGTCTTAAATTTTTGATTCTCAAAATGTGTAAGAATGCTTACATTGAAATACATATTTGACCATTTAAAAAATTTAAGTTATAAATCTTAGTATAGTTGATTCAGTAAGGTCTGAAAACTGCTCCCCTAACCTTTTTTTTTCTTTATCTCTAAAATCTACACAATAAATGGGGTCAACAGTGGAAGTTATCCAACATAAGGAACTAAAGGTTAACGGTGTTTCTCAGTTTGGAAATGATTTACATACATAGGTTTTGCTTATTTGTGGTTAAATTGTATTTGACTGTTAATTTTCCTTTCACTCTTAATTTAATATGAAATACGTCAAAAATAATGAATGAGAGCTACTTCATATCTGTGCTCAACTGGTGAGCAATGGGCATTAAAATGTTGTGAATCAAGATTTATATATATATATATTGAAATGCACGTTATTGTTGCACAATAAAGTTATAAAGTAGCACAGTTGATCTAAAGAAGGTCAACTATGTGATCTTCTTCCCCACATTATGTGATCCTTCCTACTATTTCTGATCTATTTTATAGTATCAAATTTCCTTTTCAGCTCATCATTACAATTGCATGTACATTCCTCAGTACAAGACCACAATGATTGTGGGCCAGGTTTTATTTCCCTTTCCTCTCCATTTTCCTCATTTTCCGTAAAGCTAAACCACCCTGCTTTATGGACATGTCAGATATTGATAAAGGGTTAGGTTTACTAAAAAGGACTATGCACTGGAATAGAAAAAGCAAAAATCTGAACTTTAAATTTGACATTTCTCATAAACCAAAGCTAAAGTACCCGGAGTAGATTCTTCCATGGCTTTCCCTTATCATTACCCTTCCTTGCTTTTCCTGTTTTCTAACTGATGTCTCTCTGGGAAGTTTCCTCATTCTTCTGAGATCTGTTTTGTTAATCCTCACTCAACATGTGGCAATCTACATTTCAAATATCATCTAGGGTAAATACGAACTTTGCAAATCCAAGTTACTTAGAGTATTGCTCATTAATTTGAGGTACAGATATGATTCTTTATTATTTATAATTTCCAGGAGTAGCAGTTTAATTCAACACACACCCACACACCCTAGATAGACATACAGAATCACATATCCACAGACATCTCCTGCAAGTACAATTTAACCCCACATAGAGGAACCTGTTTTTAACTGCCTCTAGTCTGCAGGACAGATTTTCATATTATCCCTCTTCAGATTATGCAGCCCCCTCACCTGGCTCTCTAGAAATATTAAAGGAGCTCTCATAATGACAGTTCCCAAGCTACATACCAGAGAAAAATGGAAAATTAATTTGCATGATCATTCTTCTTTCTGTTTTCTCCTGGATGGCAATGTGAAGTCACTTTTTCAGTTACATTTGATTATCCAATACTAAAATATCATCTACAAAGTTTAGAAAGGCAATAAAATATTTGTATTTTATGTAGTGCAAAATGTATTAGACAGCATTAATAGAGTCAAAACTGCTTCTTAAATGGTAGATTTACTTCATTAAATAGCTATTTTGGGAGCTTCATTTTATTACTCTAAATTCAAATTTAGAGTAAATTTATGTAATAATACTACATTTTCTTAAGCAAGAAAACTTAATAATGTGTGTTTTTATTAATATAAAATGGTAATACAACAATGAGCTAGAAGACACAGTAAACTATCTTCTAAAGAGTCATATAGCATTAAACATTCATTTTGGTAATTAAGAAAATAACATTCTGTAATCAAATGTGCAGTCACAAATACTGGGATAGGATTCAATTTTGAACTTTAAAATATGTTAAATTTCATAAATAAAGTCACACATACTCATCTAATAAGCTTATTGAGATAATGTAGAAGTTTGACCTCTATGATTCCTGAACATGAAAATAGAACAGCCCATAAACAGTTTTCTCTCTCAGTTTACACTGATTTTCTTCTCTTCTCTTTTTTCTCTTCCTTTTTCTTTCTTTCTATCTTTTTTTACAAAGCTGTTTTGATTAATCTATTCTATTAAAAATAAAGTAGTTTTAAGGAAAAAAATAAGATTTATAATCTGCACTCTTTATAAGAATCAATATATAATATCACGTAAATCTCACTTCATTGCAAAGTATCCTGGGGAGTCTACATTTAGTTAAAGGTAAGCGCAAACAAACTACAATCTCTTAAGTGTTCATAAACCAGTAGTTTAAAAATATCTTCTGATTTTTTACTGAAGTTATATGTGCATTAATAACAAATGAAAGTATTTATACTATATGAATGATAAATTCTGAATAAAATGTAAAATTTTCTTAATTAAAACATGTCTGGCATTAAGTGATCCAATTAGACCTTAGCTAACTGATCTCAGAAGAATCAGATGATAATGGAAAACAGGATAACCTCCTGGTTTTTAAAATTACGTGTTTAGCTTCATTTATCTAGGTTTAATTTAATAGACTACCTGTCAAGGAAAAGCCTCTGGGGAGGAGAAGAGGGGCTAAAGCTCAATTTGATCACCAATGGTCAATGTTTAATTAATCATGCCTCAATAATGAAGTCTTCATAAACACTCAAAGGCACAGGGTCAGGGAGCTCATAGATAGTCAGACACTGAATGTTCCTGGGGAGTGGTGTGCTTGGGAAGGCATAGAAACTTCTCGTTTCTTCCCCATACCTCATCCTATGCATCTCTTCATCTGCATACTTTGTAATATCCTCTATAATAAACAGATAAGCCTTAAATAAGTTTTTCCCTGAGCTATGTGAGCTGTTCTAGCAAATTAATTGAATCTAGAAGAAGGTTATGGGAACCCAGATTTATAGCCCGTAGGTTAGAAGCCCAGGTAAAACAAAGTGGAGCTTATGATTGGCATTGGAAAGTGGGGGGCCGGTCTTGGGGAATGAGCCTTCACCCTGTGAGCTCTGCCACTGTCTCCAGGTAGGAAGTGTCAGAAATCAATTGAGTTGGAGGATACCTGACTGGAGTTCACAGAGTTGCTTGCTCTCTTGGTGTATGGGGAAAAGCCCGTAGACATTGGACACAAAGGTCTCCTGTGTTGATTGTTGTGGTGTGACAGCAGGGGAAATAGTTCGTTGAAGTGTTTCTGTTTTTGTTTTTTGTTTATATTGTCCCATTTAGACTCAAAGGATCAAAAGGAATTTAGCTTAAGGGTAATAAAACAACCACATTGATTTGAGGTACACATTAATGTATATTCTTAAGCTGTCTAATCAGAGATTCCAAAAATTTTGAACCAAAACATCACTTACATTGACATCTCTATTAAAATATTTTCAAAAAGTTAAGTCCCAGAGATAAGAGACATGTTGTCCAAGGCTTCAGAAGGCATTAGTGTCAGCCAGTGAAACTTGTTTACAGCTGTCTGGCCACTAAGCTCATCCTTTACTTTGATACTACAAAATGGCTTCAATGTGGTGTATATTTTACGTGTCTCAATTGTAAATTATATAAACTACAACTGCTTTAAAAATATTTTCTTTCCATTTTTAAAGGAACTTTAAGTACTTGGAGCTACATTTTTGGCATCTAAATTTTACTTATTTTTTGATTGAAAAATCCCATTAATACTCACAGAATGAACATTTATGAAAGTGCTCATAGGCAGTGTGTTTAAAACAAAAATTATTTCCCACTTATGAAAATGCTTTTGTATTAGCATTATTTACTTCTCAAAGATCTTTTCATACTTTCCCATTGAATATGAAATGTAACTTAGTAAACAGATTAAATATGTAATTCAAAAATATTATTCATGTATTTTAATGAAAGGAGGAAATGAAGAAAGAAGAAAATTCTGTATATCTACTTTTTAATTTTGAGTGACCTTGAGACAGTCATTTAAACAAACTGGAAATCACAATCCTATTCTCTAAATATATGGTTTAGACTAGATAACTCCTACAACTCCCTACATTTCAAAAGGATGTACCAAGTTTATATACCAGAAAATATAATCAAATATTTTAATACGTTTTTATTATAAAAGTAAGTAAATACCGCAAAATATTTTATAATTGTACTAAAGTAATAAATATAAAAATAATTTTAATATGTCAATGTCCATTACTGATATAAAATGTCAGCAAACTTAAAAAAGGAGGAAACTTCTTAACTTGTTAAAAGACATCAAAGCAAGACTTTAGAAATCGTTATAATTGAAGTTGACAAACTCGATACTTTCTTTCAATGACTGAGAAGTAAGCATCTGCTCTCACCATGTGTATTTAGCACTACAAAAAGTTCTGCAGTACAAAAGGTTTAATAGTGCAATAAGAAGGCAATGAAAAGGGACATGAAAAGCATACAGATTCAAAATTAAGCAAAAATGTTTTTATTTGAAAATAACACTCTTATCCCAACAAATCTACAAAAGAAAAGCAAAATAAAAAGCTACTAGGAATTATAAGTTCTGCAAGAGCACAGAATATAATGTCAATACAAACATCAATTGATTTCTACAAACTGTCAACAAACAACTGGAAGTTAAAATTTTTTAAAGCACCAACAAGAGCACAAAAGATGTTTACAACAGCAACAAAAATATAAACTATATTAGGACAAATCTGACCAATGATGGGTAAAACCAGTGCAATACAAAGACCAACTTTTATAAGAGAAATTAAGGAAGAAATAAATGGAGAAGTAAATCATGTTCAGGAAACAGAAGACTCAATATTATTCAGATATCAATTCTACAAAATATAATCTATGGATAGATACAATTTTGAATAAAACCCCAGGAAGCTTTTCATCAAAAACCAATGCTCTGACTATAAAATTACATGGAAATAAAGAGTATATAAAGTAGCCAAAGCTATTTTTTAAAAAAAGAAAAGCTGAGGAATTAATATCTAATTTTAAAACATTACAAAACTGCAGTAATAAAAACAGTGTGGTATGTACATGAAGATAGACATATAGAATAATAGAAGAGACTAAAGAGTCATTAAAAAAACAAATAAGGTCAGTTGATTTTGACAAAAGTATAAAGGCCATATAATGAGGAGGGAGCCATCTTTTCAACAAATGATACTAGAACAAAATGACTATGCATAGACAAAATAAACAAACACACTTTAATCCTTACTTCACATCATAAACTAAAAGTAACTCGAAGGAAATTATAAAACTAAATTCAAGAACTAAAACAATCAAACTTTTCAAAGAAAACATAGAATACAATTTTGCTTGCCTTGTTTTGGCTAAACTTTCTTAATTGTATATAAAAATTACTAACTATAGACAACAAAATTGTTCAAATGTATTTGATCAAAATTAAAACTTGTTTATTGAAAAGCACTATTATAAAAGTGAAAAGGTCCCTCATAGAATGAGGGCACATTTTCAGACCATGTATCTAACAAAAGGCATTATTTAAAAAAGAATAAAGAATTATTCCACCCAATAACAGGGGAACAAAAACACTTAATTTTAGAAGTGAGCAAAAAATTAAAATTGTTATAAATAAGCTATTCATAAAAAATGTGCATATAACAAAATTCTCAACACCTGTATGTATTAAATAATTGAAAATTAAAACCACAATGAACTATACAATCCTACTAAATTACATATTGGCTATGCCTTTTGTTGGCAAAGATATGAAGCAACTGAAATTATTATGCACTGGTGAAGGGTGTAAAATGGAATAACTGCTTTGGAAAACAGGTAGTTTCTCAAAAGTCCAGTATAGAACTGCCCCATGACACAGCCAATCCACTCGTAGGATAATGAAAGAAAAATGAAGATGAAAAATGAAAGCTATGCTTCCTGTACAGCCTGCAGAACTATAAGTCAATTAAAACCTCTTTTCTTCATAAATTACCCAGTCTCAGGTAGTTCTTTACAGCACCATGAGAATAGATTAATGAAAACACTGACTCTTTCTCAATTACTATAGTTTATTTTGCATTTTAAAAGAATTTTTATGAATAGAATCTAGTATGTGCTAATTTTTGTCTGGCCTCTTTTACTCAGTGTAATAATTTTGATTAATCCATTTTTTGTGTGTGCATCGGTAGTTGGTTCCTTTTTATTAGTGGCATTTTGTTGTAAAGATATACCACAATTTGTTTATCCATTTAACATCTGGGAAACATTTGAGCTATTTCTAGTTTTTGGCTAAAACAAATAAAACTGCTAAAAACATATGTTTTGTGTGATATTTGCAACCTAAAGGTGCAAAATAAGTATACTGATTAAAAATAAACAGAAAACCTCATTTGATAGTGACTGGTAACTGTAAGTGTTTTAAAGATCTACAACAAAAAATACATAGTCTTAAATATTAATTTATAGATATATATTTATTGCCTTTACATGGGCACGATCAATCTGTTTTTGTTTGTTTTGGGAATAGATACATCCCAATGAATTCTCAACTTATACTCTTTTGATGAAAGAATATTCGTGTTTTTATTAACAATTTCCACTTAGCATGCATGAAATAATTCGTGTTCCAATGTTCATCTGTAAATCTAAACTACTTTCAAATCTCTATGCTTTAAATATTCAGCTGCAAGCAAGGACATGCAGATTAGTGTTGAATCAAACTATATGGTCAGTAGAACCTGCATTCTGGGTAATGGGCACTGTATCATTTCAGAGAAAGGACTAGATTTGTGAGAATCTGGCTAAAAAGGGAAGTGAAAAGTCAGCAGTTGAACAGAGATTCCAACAGCAGCGAATGTTCTGATGTTCTGTACTAGCTTTTCATATGAAGAGTAGAGGCCATTTACTGTAGACACCGTTGCAGGAAAATCTTGATATGTTCAATGCATTTTTATGCCACATTATTTAAAATATATAGTAACAAATAAAATTAAAAATAATTTTAAATAAATAATTCTATATTAAATAAAATAAAAGACAAATAAAATAGGAAATACCTTCTTATATAAAATATTTTTGATTAAATAATAATACTTTCATATTTGTTGTAAATGGGTTCAGGAGAGTACTGTATAACTGAACAGTGGATCAAAACAACTCATATTTGTAATTTCTTTGATACTATAGTTTATTACCAGAGTTTCCAAAATAATAGATGTTCGCGAATCCTCAAAGGAAAATTACTTTCATTCAAAGCTCTTCTGTCATATGATTTAATGTGAAAACAAGCTTAAATACACACAGAGAAGAGTTGAAGTCACAAAACTCAGAAACTTAGACATGCATATGACTATCATGAAATACAAGCATTCATTTTTAAAAAATGAATAAAACACACACACATACACATGTCCAGTAAATGCTATTTTGAACGTTCTAGGCTGACATCACCTATACTTTCATGAAAAATATGCATATATGCTTATATGTTATAATAATAAATTGCTACAACTTTATATTTACACATAGACAGAAGTAGTGATCAGCATTGCCTGGCATGTAGTACACTGATGGAGTCTAGCTGCAATTTTTCTCTTTGAATCCTCTGTGAAGTACAGAAAAGCATTCAGCACCCCTCCATCTTTGCCATCTTCCTGTACCTGAAATTCCTTGGAGTTCAGTTTTAATCATAGCTGACTGCTATTGTCCACCTTCATTGTAAACACCTGTGGAAGTCAATGAATAGTTGTACACAGAAGGGTTAGATTTTGCTTGCTTTATTTCAAAGCTGAGGGAAGTAGTGTCTTTCATATTTTTCAAGAGATTTTCATAATTCAGAATCGTTTTTGCTTAAAATATCTACTTTTATTCTTCCTTCCAAATCTTTAACCCACTGAGAAGAATAAAAAGGAGACAAATCATATATCACTGAACATGATGAAGTGGTAATTACCATCTTTTTTAAGACTGCTGGGCTAGAAAGGTCAGGTATGAGGGCAGAATCATTCAGAAGTGTGTGTTTAAAAACCCATAAAGCTTAAAACTGGACATGATCAGCATCATAAAATGTTCTCATCTGCCTATGCATCTTGGTCCCACACACTTCCAAACTCACAGAAAAACTGATGGGAAGAAGACAGTATGCCATTTATTTTATGGGAATTATTGAGGGGGTTCTAATAATGGAGGTTGTGAGCTAGATTATGCTCTGAAACTTTCTTAAACGTAAATTGAAAAAAATCATTTGTTATTCTGGCCAGACTCTCTAAAAAGATATCTTGAATTGTAGGGTTGGCGGCAAGGCTTCAGTGTTACTGAAAGTAAAACCACAGGAAATAACAAGTGAATACATATTCTGGCCTTTGAGTTGAGAACCGAGAGGTAAGAGGCTCAGCTGGCCTCAGGAAAAGTTGGCTTCTGTTGCAGTGCTTCCAAAAAGCAATCATGGGTGCACCCTGCTTTTGTGATGGATTTTCAGGGCTTTTGAGGCCATTCTCAGATTAGTGATAGGGTAGCTACATATGGTAGCCATTAATAAGTTGTAGAAGTGGTAACGTTAACTGCAGGTGGTAGCGAGATCTTTCATCATCTCACAATGTTAAAGAACACTTCTAAAATAATACCTATTAATTTGAAAATTTTCACTGGGAGATCTGAAAGGACATGATGTACCACCACATACCCCTCATATTCTACTCACTCGCAGGGAAGTTCTCCAAGTCTTTATTACATTGTCACATCTTAATTACACCTAAAATTTTAATTTTATTATATAATTTTCCTAGGAAATAACTTTTGCCCGGTGTACATTACTATGTTATGTATTCAGTATTAGGGCTGAATATTGATTATCTTCTTTGTCATCATATATATATATATATATATATATGATTAGATGAATCCTCATGTATGTTCCCTCAAATGATCCTATAAACATTTTAGCTCAAAATAAATCAACATTATCATCACTCCATGCTGTCATTACTTCTTTAGTTCCTTTATTAGGTAAGCAACAATTTTCTGGGCCCAAATCTTTGCACAGCCCTTAATATGTTTTTCTCCTTACCTTTTACGATTGGTTATCAACAGTAAAATTCTACTTAGCTAAATATCACTCCAAATGCCCCTGTTTCCATCTACATTTTTACCAGCTGGCTAGATTTTGAGCGTTTTTGTCTTTATCATTAAAAATACTCCATGTTAATATTTATGTTTCAAGAATTCTCAGCTTAATTTCTGTTCTTTAAGCTGCTAACGCGGAGATATTTTTAAACTTCAAAACTATTAAGTTATTACTCTTTACATATCTCTCCATGGATCCCTATGACTCTGGGAATCAAGCTCAGAGTTCTTATCATCTGAATTCTGCTAACCTTTGGATCATCACTTTGTTTTTCTTTCTTATTTGTAACATTTCCCATCCTCATAAATTTTGATTCAATACATTTGGACCTTTCCACGTTTTTTTGTTTGTTTGGGCTAGAGTGCAATGCTGCGACCTTGGCTCATTGCAACCTCCATGTTTTGTTTGAATCCATGGTTTTAAGAAAGTCACTCTTGAACACCCTTTCCTCCCCTTTCTCTAGTTCTAGTTAGTGCAAAATTAAGAAGTCACCTTTCCAGAAAGCCTTCTCTTGTATTTACACTTTTTATTTGTTGCCACTTTCCTACTGCTGCTTTCTTTAAGGTCAAATAGAGGCATTTCATACAGAAGTGTGCAATGGTAGGGGTGTAATTGTATAAAGGCCTATGTTTCCAACACAGTAGAAAATATAGCTTATATTAGGAAAAAAATGGCACCAAATTCTCTAAAAACACAGGGTTAGGGTCAGGGATTAGAGCTGGTCAAGGAATACATGAAAACTTTGAGAAGCCTCTTCAGCAATTTTGCAGGTTAGACATTCAGTAAAATGACTAAGATGAAATGGTGTTTGGCAAATTGACCAGCTTCACTCTATTCAATGATTTGCCTCCCTTTTAAAACTACTGAAGCAGAATCATAGCTGTCTGCCTGGGAATATAGAAATATATCTGATTCTTGTTGAATCTAAATTAGGAGTAGATTAACACATAATGTCCTTGCTCTCTCATTTTGGCTCCCTACTTGTGAAGGACTAACAACAATTCAAATCATTTTAGAATATATTCAGACAAAGAATAATGAAAGGCAACCCTTACCTCAAAGAACTTAGTCTAGTGATAAAAATAAGGAAGTCAGTTGTCAAAAAATGTGTATAAGGTCAAGCAACAGCAGGATTCTTCACCTGGATAAATGTTCACTCATTGCAGTTTTCACATTTGATGCAGCACAAAAGAGATATATTTCTTTCCCAGTTCAGCATCATCATCAGCCGATGCTGCTGCTGACCATCAGAATCTATCTTTAAAATACCTCATTTTTCTGAAAGTTTTAAACCAATACTTGCACATGCAATTTTAGAAATTATACTTTTATTGTATTTTAATTCTTTTCTTTATCAGTAGACAATGTAAATTACATAATGTTTTTTCTCTTTGTGATATCTTGCTAGAGCATTGAGTGACTCTTGATAGGTTAGAATCTCTTAATCAATAATTACGGTACCTTAATCTGAAAAATTATTAGGTTATCCACTTTCAGAGGAAATATATATGTATGTATATAGTTAGTAAAGTTGTTAGCTAATTATTTGTTAACATATAGTGAAAGGGATTACTATACTTTTTAGTCTTTGTAACAAAATGGTGTTTTACGTAATAGTCCTATTTGATGCAAATACAGTTAAAACCTCTGTACATATTTTCTTCCAGTTAATTTTGTGTGCATAATGCACATGTGATCTTTTTTCAGAACTAGGTTTATGGTATTGAGGATTTCATCTGGGCCGGGCGCCAGGGCTCACACCTGTAATCCCAGCACTTTGGAAGGCCAAAGCAGGTGGATCACTTGAGGTCAGGAGTTCCAGATCAGCCTGACTAAGATGGTGAAACCCCATCTCTACTAAAAATGCAAAAATTAGCCAGGCGTGGTGGCATGTGCCTGTAGTCCCAGCTACTCGGGAGGCTGACACAGGAGAATTGCTTGAACCCGGGAGGCAGAGGTAGCAGTGAGCCAAGATCTTGCCACTGCACTCTAGCCTGGGTAACAGAGTGAGACTCTGTCTCAAAGAAAAAAAAAAAGAGTTCCGTCCTAAATTTTTCCAAAGATCCTCACATCAACACGTTTCCTGTTATAATAAGGTTTTTTGATTTGAATTCATTCTAGAAGCAGGATAGCTTAGTGCACTGTGGAGCCAGATAGCTTATGTTTACATTTTCTTTCGGCTCCTCACCAACTTTTTTACCATAGGTTAAGTTCCTTAACCAATTAGCGTTCCTCTTTCTTTAGCAGTGATATGGGGATTTTTATATTAGGTTGATGAAAAAGTAACTGTGGTTTTCATCATTAAAAATAATGGGAAAAACCTTTCATCATTAAAAGTAATAGTGAAGATGATTGAATAGGAACAGCTCCACCCTCCAGCTCCCAGCACAAGCGACACAGAAGACAGGTGATTTCTGCATTTTCAACTGAGGTACGGGGTTCATCTCACTAGGGAGTGCGGGACAATCCAGCGAGAGCTGAAGCAGGGCAAGGCATTGCCTCACCTGGGAAGTGCAAGGGGGAAGGGAATCCCTTTTCCAAGCCAGAGGAACTGAGACACACAACACCTGGAAAATTGGGTAACTCCCACCCCAATACTGCATTTTACCAAGGGTCTTAGCAAACAGCACATCAGGAGATTATATCCCACATCTGGCCAGGAGGGTCCCACAACCGCTGAGCCTCCCTCATTGCTAGCACAGCAGTCTGCGATCTAATGGCAAGGCAGCAGCCAGGCTGGGGGAGGGGTGCCCGCCATTGCTGAGGCTTAAGTAGGTAAACAAAGCCACTGGGAATTTCGAACTGGGTGGAGCCCACAGCAGCTCAAGGAGGCCTGCCTGTCTCTGTAGACTCCACCTCTGGGGACAGGGCACAGCTTAACAAACCAACAAAAAAGCAGCAGAAACCTCTTCAGATGCAAATGACCCTGTCTGACAGCTTTGAAGAGAGCAGTGGATCTCCCAACATGGAGGTTGAGATCTGAGAACAGACAGACTGCCTGTTCAAGTGGGTCCCTGACCCCTGAGTAGCCTAACTGGGAGACATCCCCCACTAGGGGCAGACTGACACCCCACACCTCACACGGCAGGGTACACCCCTAAGACGAAGCTTCCAAAGCAAGAATCAGACAGGTACACTCGCTGTTCAGCAATATTCTATCTTCTGCAGCCTCTGCTGCTGATACCCAGGCAAACAGGGTCTGGAGTGGACCTCAAGCAATCTCCAACAGACCTACAGCTGAGGGTCCTGACTATTAGAAGGAAAACTAACAAACAGGAAGGACACCCACACCAAAACCCCATCAGTACATCACCATCATCAAAGACCAAAGGCAGATAAAACCACAAAGATGGGGAAAAAGTCGGGCAGAAAAGCTGGAAATTCAAAAAATAAGAGTGCATCTCCCCCTTCAAATGAACGCAGCTCATTGCCAGCAATGGATCAAAGCTGGACGGAGAATGACTTTGACGAGTTGAGAGAAGAAGACTTCAGTCCATCAAACTTCTCAGATCTAAAGGAGGAATTACGTACCCAGTGCATGATTGGGGTTCCTGAAAGTGAGGGGGAAAATGGAACCAAGTTGGAAAACACTCCTCAGGATATCATCCAGGAGAATTTCCCCAACCTAGTAAGGCAGGCCAACATTCAAATTCAGGAAATACAGAGAATGCCACAAAGATACTCCTCGAGAAGAGCAACTCCAAGACACATAATTGTCAGATTCACCAAAGTTGAAATGAAGGAAAAACTGTTACGGGCAGCCAGAGAGAAAGGTCAGGTTACCCACAAAGAGAAACCGATCAGACTAACAGCAGATCTCTCGGCAGAAACTCTACAAGCCAGAAGAGAGTGGGGACCAATATTCAACATTCTTAAATAAAAGAATTTTCAACCCAGAATTTCATATCCAGCCAAACTAAGTTTCATCAGTGAAGGAGAAATAAAATCCTTTACAGATAAGCAAATGCTTAGAGATTTTGTCACCACCAGGTCTGCCTTACAAGAGACCCTGAAGGAAGCCCTAAACATGGAAAGGAACAACCGGTACCAGCCATTGCAAAAACATGCCAAAATGTAAAGACCATCGATGCTAGGAAGAAACTGCATCAACTAACGAGCAAAATAATCAGTTAATATCATAATCACAGGATCAAGTTCACACATAACAATATTAACCTTAAATGTAAATGGATTAAATAGTCCAATTAAAAGACACAGACTGGCAAACTGGGTAAAGAGTCAAGACCCATCATTGTGCTGTATTCAGGAGACCCATCTCATATGCAGAGACATAAAGAGGCTCAAAATAAAGGGATGGAGGAAGATCTACCAAGCAAATGGAGAACAAAAAAAAGCAGGGGTTGCAATCCTAGTCTCTGATAAAACAGACTTTAAACCATCAAAGATCAAAAGAGATAAAGAAGGCCATTACATAATGGTAAAGGGATCAATTCATCAGGAAGAGCTAACTATCCTAAATATATATACATCCAATACAGGAGCACCCAGATTCATAAAGCAAGTCCTTAGAGACTTACAAAGAGACTCAGACTCCAATACAATAATAATGGGAGACTTCAACACCCCACTGTCAACATTAGACAGATCAACGAGGCAGAAAGTTAACAAGGATATCCAGGAATTGAACTCATCTCTGCACCAAGTGGACCTGATAGACATCTATAGAACTCTCCACCCCAAATCAACAGAATATACATTCTTCTCAGCACCACATCGCACTTATTCCAAAATTGACCACATAATTGGAAGTAAAGCACTCCTCAGCAAATGTACAAGAACAGAAATTATAACAAACTGTCTCTCAGACCACAGTGCAATCAAACTAGAACTCAGGACTAAGAAACTCAATCAAAACCGCTCAACTACATGGAAACTGAACAACCTGCTCCTGAATGACTACTGGGTACATAACGAAATGAAGGAAGAAATAAAGATGTTCTTTGAAATCAATGAGAACAAAGATACAACATACTAGAATCTCTGGGACACATTTAAAGCAGTGTGTTGTGCAAAGGGAAATTTATAGCACTAAATGCCCACAAGAGAAAGCAGGAAAGATCAAAAATTGACACTCTAACATCACAATTAAAAGAGCTAGAGAAGCAAGAGCAAACACATTCAAAAGCTAGCAGAAGGCAATAAATAACTAAGATCAGAGCAGAACTGAAGGAGATAGAGATACAAAAATGTCTCCAAAAAATCAATGAATCCAGGAGTTGGTTTTTTGAAAAGATCAACAAAATTGATAGACTGCTAGCAAGACTAATAAAGCAGAAAAAGGAGAAGAATCCAATAGATGCAACAAAAAATGATAAAGGGGATATCACCACTGACACCACAGAAATATAAACTACCATCAGAGAATACTATAAACACCTCTATGCAAATAAACTAGAAAATCTAGAAGCAATGGATAATTTCCTGGACACTTACACTCTCCCAAGACTAACCCAGGGAAAATTTGAATCCCTGAATAGACCAATAGCAGGCTCTGAAATTGAAGCAATAATTAATAGCCTACCAACCAAAAAAAGTCCAGGACCAGATGGATTCACAGCTGAATTCTACCAGAGGTACAAGGAGATGCTGGTGCCATTCCTTCTGAAACTATTCCAATCAATAGAAAAAGAGGGAATCCTCCCTAACTCATTTTATGGGGCCAACATCATCCTGATACCAAAGCCTGGCAGAAACACAACAAAAAAAGAGAATTTTAGATGCCCTCTCTCACCACTCCTATTTAACATAGTCTTGGAAGTTCTGGCTAGGGCAATCAGGCAAGAGAAAGAAATAAAGGGTATTCAGTTAGGAAAAGAAGAAGTCAAATTGTCCCTGTTTGCAGATGACATGATTATATATTTAGAAAGCCCATCACCTCAGCCCAAAATCTCCTTAAGCTGATAAATAAGCAACTTCAGCAAAGTCTCAGGATACAAAATCAATGTGCAAAAATCACAAGCATTCTTATACACCAGTAACAGAAAAAGAGAGAGCCAAATCATGAATGAACTCCCATTCACAATAACTTCAAAGAGAATAAAATACCTAGGAATCCAACTTACAAGGGATGTAAAGGACCTCTTCAAGGAGAACGACAAACCACTGCTCAGTGAAATAAAAGAGGACACAAACAAATGGAATAACATACCATGCTCATGGATAGGAAGAATCAATATTGTGAAAATGGCCATACTGCCGAAGGTAATTTATAGATTCAATGCCATCCCCATCAAGCTACCAATGAGTTTCTTCACAGAATTGGAAAAAACTGCTTTAAAGTTCATATGGAACCAAAAAGAGCCGTCATTGCCAAGAGAATCCTAAGTTAAAAGAACAAAGCTGGAGGGATCACGCTACCTGACTTCAAACTATACTACAAGACTACAGTAATCAAAACAGCATGGTACTGGTACCAAAAGAGATATAGACCAATGGAACAGAACAGAGTCCTCAGAAATAATACCACACATCTACAGCCATCTGATCTTTGACAAACCTGAGAAAAACAAGAAATGGGGAAAGGATTCCCTATTTAATGAATAGTTCTGGGAAAATTGGGTAGCCATAAGTAGAAAGCTGAAACTGGATCCTTTCCTTACTCCTTATAGGAAAATTAATTCAAGATGGATTAGAGAGTTAAATGTTAGACCTGAAACCTAACATCAATAACCTAGAAGAAAACCTAGGTAATACCCTTCAGGACATAGGCATGGGCAAGGACTTCATGTCTAAAACACCAAAAGCAATGGCAACAAAAGACAAAATTGACAAATGGGATCTAATTAAACTAAAGAGCTTCTGCACAGCAAAAGAAACTACTGTCAGAGTGAACAGGCAACCTATAGAATGGGAGAAAATTTTTGCAATCTACTCATCTGACAAAGGGCTAATATCCAGAACCTACAAAGAACTCAAACAAATTTACAAGAAAAAAACAAACAACCCCATCAAAAAGTGGGGAAAGGATATGAACAGACATTTCTCAAAAGAAGACATTCATACAGCCAACAGACACATAAAAAAATGCTCATCATCACTCACCATCAGAGAAATGCAAATCAAAACCACAATGAGATACCATCTCACATCAGTTAGAATGGCAATCATTAAAAAGTCAGGAAACAACTGGTGCTGGAGAGGATGTGGAGAACTAGGAACACTTTTACACTGTTGGTGGGATTGTAAACTAGTTCAACCACTATGGAAAACAGTATGGCGATTCCTCAAGGATCTAGAACTAGAAGTACCATATGACCCAGCCATCCCATTACTGGGTATATACCCAAAGGATTATAAATCATGCTGCTATAAAGACACATGCACACGTATGTTTATTGCGGCACTATTCACAATAGCAAAGACTTGGAATCAACCCAAATGTTCATTAGTGACAGACTGGATTAAGAAAATGTGGCACATATACACCATGGAATACTATGCAGCCATAAAAAAGGATGAGTTTGTGTCCTTTGTAGGGACATGGATGCAGCTGGAAACCATCATTCTCAGCAAACTATCGCAAGAACAGAAAACCAAACACCGCATGTTCTCACTCATAGGTGGGAACTGAACAATGAGATCACCTGGACTCGGGAAGGGGAACATCGCACACCGGGGCCTATTATGGGAAGGGGGGAGCGGGGAGGGATTGCATTCTGAGTTTTACCTGATGTAAATGATGAGTTGATGGTTGCTGACAAGTTGTTGGGTGCAGCACACCAACATGGCACAAGTATACATATGTAACAAACCTGCACGCTATGCACATGTACCCTAGAGCTTAAAGTATAATTAAAAAAAGCAATAGCAAATACCCCAATTACTTTTGCACCAACCTAATAATACCTCCTATCTCATAATGTTGTAATGAAAAATAAATGAATTCATATATAAGGTTTTTAGACCATTACCCAATGCACTCAGCAACCCTAATCATTATTTCTATAATTGAGGTGGTCTTTCTCCTCGAATATCCAGATGACTCCAAGGTTTAAAGAATTGACTCTTTCAACTCTTTCATGTTTTTTAGTCAAAAATGATGACTTGCATTTTTACAAATGCACTGAATGACAATACTAAAAATGATTGCTGTCACTGAAGCTTATGAAGAAAATATATTTTTTCAAAAATATGTTTATGTCAATTGTATCTAATATTTTTATATATTTCATATTTTATTTATATATTCAATTTTCCCTTGCAAGTAACTTTTAATATAGTAAATGTTTTAAATTCTATATTTGGATTTAACTATTTTAAAAAATTGACAGTATTTAAAGACAGTCAAGTTATTATAATATTCTCAAACTAGATTTTCATTTATTTTTAAAAACTTAGTAACTATATGCACATTGTACAAAATCAATAATACTGAAGAATTTGTAGAGTCAATGGTATTGAAGAGTTTTGCTCTTAACCCTTTTTCCCAAATCATAATTCACCTTCCTGGAGGCATCTACTTCCAAGCCACTTAAGTAAATTTTCAGAGTTACTTTTTTTTAATTTTTATTTTTTGAGATGGACAGGCTGGAGTGCAGTGGTGCGATCTCAGCTCACTGCAACCTCTGCCTGCCCGGTGCAAGTGATTCTCCTGCCTCAGCCTTCTGAGTAGCTGGGACTACAGGCATGTGCCACTATGCCCAGGTAATTTTTGCATTTTTAGTAGAGATGGGTTTTCACCATGTTGGTCAGGCTGGCCTCGATCTCTTAACCTGGTAGTCTGCCCACCTGGGACTCTCAAAGTGCTGAGATTACAGGCGTGAGCCACTGCACCTGACCAATTTTCAGGGTTATTCTAAACACACCACAAGCAGTTATGAATTATGAGCATATGAAGTATATGGGTTTATATCTTGATTTTTGCATTAAGTGTATTGTGGAGATGTCTTGTATTAAATCGTATGTTTCTTCCTCACTTAAAAAATGCTCAATATTCCTTTGCCCAAATGACTAAGCATTTAATTTTGATTTATGCCATTTAGCAAGGGTGCATCTTTAAAAAGCTTTTATAGCTAGGACTTGTGATTGATATCTTTCCTGAACAATTGTATATGTGTAATTGTCTTTCTGTTGCGTTCAGACATACAAACTAAGGCAAGCAAAGAAACATGAAGATATAAAATCATACATCACAGGCAAAGTATGCACATCCTTCAAAGCAGTCCAGAAGTCTTCAGAATGATTCATAATTTTATTTCTTCATATTATATATTCCTTCATATACATGTACAAACATTTTGTATATATACACGTACATTTATGAGTGAATGTTTTGGTTATATGTCTTTTTAGTCACTTTTCCATTTATTTTGACTAGAATATGATGCATATTCTTGATCTATGCACATAGGCCTATTAATTCCAGGAGATCTTTTTTGGCTATTAATAATTGCATTAATTGCTAACAATGCTAATTTTATTATTCTGGTGTTGGCTCAGGAGCAGGAATAATATTTAACACCTGTTATCATTATCTATCACCTCTCTTTGTTTGCATTTTCTTTTGTTTTTTGTAAATATTCAGAAACATTTTTGTCATTTTTCCTGAACATTATTTATTTGAGTTTTGTATTATCAAATCTATTCCTGTGCCTTGCATCCAGTTTTTAATCTACTAGTACGATTTAGCTTTTTCTGTGATCCTTTCTTTCTAAGACCTTATTCGTTTTAATCTCATCCGATTGTACTGTCATTTTACCTTTTTTTTCTTTCAAAAAGACTTTATGCTTCTTATGGCTTTCAACATTTAATAGTTTTAATATTAATTTCACTTTCATTGAGAATCCCAAACAGTAAAATTTTTTGTGTAGAATTATTTTCAAACGTATGTTTCTTCTTCTTGGGTATCTCTTCCCACTTATTAAATACCTTTTCTCAAATCTGGTGTTGGTTTGTTTTCTTTTAGGTTTCGTTCTTCAATTTACTCTTCTTAATGAAAACATCTGTGTAGATATCAGTCCTGTGCAATGGCACTGGATAGTGTTAGTTTCCATTTTCAAATCAGTAGGTGTACACACTGATCTTCACAGCTGTAAGCATACTTCTCAGTTTGCTGGCATTGTTCTAGTTCTGAAGACATTCCATCTCCCGGGATGCAATGCACATTTAATATTCCTCTCCCCAAATTCCTACTTAATGCAGTTTTAATGTACCTTTCATGAAGGGATATAGAAATATGAATGGGGAGCAAAGGAAAATAAAGTCTAAATATTCAGGTTGCCCTAAAGACGTTGTGCCCTGCCTAATATTCTGTTCAAGGTAGATTGTTGATGTCCTTGAGGACAGAAAGTGGGAGAGCAACCAATTGCCTATTTTATAAAAAGTCTAAGTTGTTCACTGATGTTTTTTTTTATTTTTTTAAATCAAGAGTAATATATTTATAATTAATGAAAAATTCCTCCATACTCTGACAACAAATTTCTTATTAGTCTAAGTTTTGATTTAGATAATTTTAACTTTGCAAATATTTTAGTAGATGGAGAAAGTGTCTAATCAAATCAATTTATAAAGCCTGACTTTTAGCTAAAACTCTTTAAAGATATCCATACATTCCCTCATTTCCTTACAAGTAGCATTTCAGCAGGCAAAAAATGCCTTAAATGTGCACATTAACTATAAAGTGGCGGGCGCCTGTAGTCCCAGCTACTCGGGAGGCTGAGGCAGGAGAATGGCGTGAACCCGGGAGGCGGAGCTTGCAGTGAGCTGAGATCCGGCCACTGCACTCCAGCCCGGGCGACAGAGTGAGACTCCGTCTCAAAAAAAAAAAAAAAAAAAAGCATTCTTATTTCAGAAATGTACTTTCTGGCTGGCCCCTTAGATGACTTGGCCTTGCCGATTTCTGCTCTTTTAAAATTGTATATCCGCCAGAAAGAAATGTAGCTGGTCCCCTATAAATGTAAGGGTGACATTTTAAAAAACCACATATAGCTTTTACTGAGTACTTTTAATAAAGACATGTTTCAACAATAGTTATTCAAGGCCCAGAAGTCTCAGTGGCATTCTTAGTGGCCCAAAAGTATTATCATGCCTCCATGAACCTTCTAGTGACATTTAGCATATTTAGTTTCAAAAGGTAATCAATCATGCCCTATGAGATATGCCATTTAAAAATAGTTTGGCTAAGAATATAATTCAATGTATTTAAGGGAATAAAAGCTGTGAGAATGATTAAAATGGAAATTGTCTAGATTAAGGAAATAGCTAGTTAAGTGCCACAGGGTTAGTTCTGCATATAGATAGATCAGCAGTGCCATTATAAGGAAATACATCATTGCAATTTACATATATCAGAATATTCAAAGGTGCTAGAAACTCATGGGTAGGGTAAATCACCTAAAATAAGTGAACTGAAAGAAGATATAGGAAATGTGAGCTGAACATCAAATGAGATTTATCTGTAGAGTAGGATTAAAAAAATTGAAATTCAGTAATGTGAGAGCCAAAGACAACCTGGAAATAATCATTCTGAAAAGACTTAGATGACCTCACTCTTTATTTTGAATCAGATCCATGTTGTGAATTAATTAAAACTTAATGACAAATTTTGAATAGTATTCAACATTAAAACAAATAGATGCAAGAGGTTTTTTACAAGAGTAGAAAGAATTATGCTAAGGAAAATGTTTGCATTTGCATTTAATTCCCCAGCTGTGTTTTCACATCATTGAGAGGATGAAAATAAAGTAATATTAACATTTCTGGGAACTAATCCCAGACATACACATAATCCTTAAGGCAAGGATGTAGAAGCTAGGCATGTAATTCCAGAGAGAAATGAAAGAAAAAGACATCTTCAAAGTCTTTTTTTTCCATTTGTATTTGCATTCATATTATGTATAAGAAGATGTTATCACTCTCCAATTATAATTTAATTCACCAGATATCCTTTGTGTCATTTTACAATTTCAATTACTTTGACCTCTGGCTCACAACTACAATGATACCTGGTTATGCTTCTTTAAACTATCCCTTTGCAAACTATTTTAAAATTCACTCACTAATTTATTGTATAATCTTTACCAAAGGAAGCATTTGAAGAATTTCTATTAAGTTAAGCAGTATTATTCCAAAGAAAAGCTTGCCTATATGGGATGGTGTCTTTAATTCTTTCTCTCACTTCATTTTTCTGACACAGTGTGACTTATATCCTAGCCCATGAGGTCAAAGTTTTCAAAATTTGATCCCTGGAGGCGTTGCATTACAAGGAAAGAATGAAGAGGTTGACATAGGAAGTGGGGAAGCCTGGCTTGTGGGGTTTGGGCCCCTATTTTCTGACTCAATCTGAGCAGTTCAGCATTTTTGAAACCTCTTTTTCATGTATGATTGACATTCAAAAAAACTGTATGTATGTAATATACACAACTTCATGAGTTTGGAGATAAGTATATATGTGTGTGACCCTCACCATAACCAATTTCATTAATATGTTAATCAACTCCAAAAAATTTTTTCAGGACCTTTTATTTATCCACTTGTATTTATTTAAGTATTTTTAAAACCTTTTGTGATAGGAACACTTAACATAAGATCTACCCTCTTAGAAAAATTTTAAGTATACGGTGTAGCATTGGTAACTATGGGTGCTATGATGTACAGTACATCTCCAGGACATATTCATCTTGTATAACTTAAGTGCTGTACCCTTTGACCAATAGCTCCCTGTTTCTTCTTCCCCACAACCCTTGGCAATCACTATTCTACTTTCAGCTCCTATGAGTTTGACTATTTTGGGTTTGTGTTATAAGTGGAATTATATAGTATTTGCCCTTGTGTGTCTGGCATATTTAATGCAGCTTAATGGCCTCTGGGATCATCCATTTTGTGACAAATGGCAGGATTTATTTATTTATTAGGGCTGAATAATATTCCATTGTAAGAATATACCATACTTTCTTTATTTACTCATCCATAAATGATGGACATTTATATTGTCTCCACGTCTTGGCTATAGCGAATAATATCACAATGAACATAGAAGTGCAAATATCTTTCCAAGATCCTGATTTCAATTCCTTTGGATATATAGTGAGAATTGGGATTGTTAGATCACATAGTAGATCTATTTTTAATTTTTTGAGTAATCTCCATGCTTTTTCCTAGTGACTACACCAATTTACATTCCCACCAATAGTGTACAAATGTTTCCTGTTCTCTATATCCTTGCCAACACTCTATCATTTTTAAAAAGTATAATGCTATCAAAGCAGGTATAAGGTGATATCTCATTGTAGTTTTGATTGGCATTTCCCTGATGATTAGTGATCACAAGCATTTTATTCATATATCTGTAGGCTATTTTTATGTCTTTTAATTGGATTTTTTTTGCTATTATGTTGTAGGGGTTCATTATATATTTTGGATATTAACATTTTATCAACTATGGGTTTGCAAATATTTTACTCCATTATTTAGGTTGCCTTTTTCTATTGTTGATTTTTTCCCCTGCTTAGGGGAACTTTTTGGTTTTATGCAATTCTACTTGTCTATTGTTGCTTTATTGCCTATGGTTTTGGTGTAACAGCCAATAAAGTTTTGCCAAGGCCAATGTCAATAAGGTTTTTCCCTGTTTTCTTCTAGGAGTTTTAAAGTTTCAAGTCTTATGTTTAAGTCTTTCAATCCATTTTGAGTAAATTTTTGTGTTTTGTGTAAGATAAATTTCTAAAGAGTCCCAAAAACATTGTTAGGATTACTAAACAAATTTAGTAAATTTGCAGGCAACAAAATCAACATACAAAAATTGTTTGCATTGCAATACACTGGCAACAAACTATGTGAAAGGGAAATTAAGAAAACGATCACCTTTACAATGGCATTAAAAAAATAAAATTAACCAAGGAGGTGAAGGACTTGTAAACTAAAAACCATAAAATACTGATGAGAGAGATCAAAGCAGACACACATAAACGGAAAGGAATCTTATGTTCATGGATTGGAAGAATCAATATTGTTAAAATCGCCATACTACCCAAAGTAATCTACAGATTCAGTGAAATTTCTATCGAAATTCTAATGGCATTTTTTATAAAAATAGGAAACACAATTCTAAAAAGTTCCTAAATAGCCAAAGCAACTTTAATCAAGAGCAAAGCTGGAGGTATCATACATCCTAATTTAAAATCCATTTCAAAACTACAGTAATCAAAACAGTATGGTCTTGGAATAAACCCACGCATATAGGCCAATTAAATAAAATAGAGATCTCAGAAATAAACCCACAAAGTTGTGGTTAACTAAACTTCAACAAGGCTGCCAAGAATACACAAGGAAGAAAGGATGTTGTCATCAATAAATGTTGAGAAAATGGGATATCTGCATGCAAACAAATGAAATTGGACTCTTATCTCATGCATTTCCATAAATTAACTCAGGTTTTAACCATTTAAAATTTCAGAATTTTGTTAGATGAATCTACAGATGAAAGTTTGTACATTAATTATTTCTATCAATATATCCCAACTGTTACCAATGGGTTTCTAGTGGTTTCCAAACAATTTTGAAGAGTTTTCTTCTTCCCATTTAAAGCAAAATTGTGACCTTTAATTTGTTTATCAAGTAAACATCCGTGTTAGTTAAAATAAAGTAAGTATACAATGATTCAGATCCCCCTTGACATTTTTGTTTTTTTCAGTATAGTTGCTGTGGTGTTAATGCATTAACATGTTTTGACTTATAATATATATAGTAAAACTTATACTTTAGTGAAGCTCCATAGTTTATATTAAAATGTGTATTTCAGGCAGGGCACAGTGGCTCACACCTGTAATCCCAGCACTTTGGGAGGCTGAGGTGGGTGGACCATGAAGTCAGGATATGGAGACCATCCTGGCTAACATGGTGAAACCCTGTCTCTACTGAAAATACAAAGAAGTAGCTGGGCATGGTGGCACGTGGTTGTAGTCACAGGTACTTGGGAGGCTGAGGCAGGAGAATTGCTTGAACCCAGGAGGCGGAGATTGCAGTGAGTTGAGATCACACCATTGCACTCCCACCTGGGTGACAGAGTGAGACTCCGTCTTAAAAAAAAAAAAAAAAAAAAAAAAAATATATATATATATATATATATATATATATCATTTTCTCCATCTCTACACACTCCATGATCTAAAGTGAAAATTAATATAAAACAATTTAATGAATGATATAAAAATGCTAATAATTCTTCCAAATTGCCCCAAGATGCTGTTCATAAATTAGTAAAAAACATTAAGAAAAATTAATCCTTTACTTAGTATATAAAGCTATCTCCTAGACTTCAAACATTACTGATAATAACCTGAGAGTATAGTGAACATCATTTCTAATTTCTCTTTTCAGTTATTGAGTTATATATTAGTCAAATTAACTATATGTAAAGAAAAGTACCTTAAAATGGTAGTGAGAATTTTCAAAATTTATATTATTATTTACAAATAAAACATGAACATTATTGTAAAAGTAGGCCAGTTGAATTTTATAGACACAAAATGCACTTTTCAAATATTAGGTGACAAACATAAATTACTTTTTCTCTTTGACTCCATAACGTACAGTAAGAGATTGCACATATTACAGAATGATTATTTCCCAGACCTACTTGTCTTGCATTATCAAATATGTGATTTCAATAACTATAACCTATTGTATAGGAAAAAATGATATATCTTTAAACATGTAAATATTATGTCATTGATTAAATAAATAACCTTTACACAAAAACCTAATTATAATTACATCTTTATCAAAAATGATGTGATTTAACAATATCATTTCATGCTAATATTTTGGTTTATAATGAAAACACATTTTTAACTTCATATTAAGAACAAAAAAAGATTGAGGTTTTTTTTTTACATAAAAGTTTACTTCACCCACATCTAGCTGAGCACAAGAAATATATCCTTCCATTAAGTGGACACTTTAGCACAATTCAAAGACCCCAAAGATTCAGCCCTCTCAAGAGGTCAATCTTGTTTATTTGATCCTACTGGAGTTTGGATGTGAGGATGACAAAAATGTCTTCATTTATGCAAATGAAGTTTTTAGTGTTATGGCAGTTGACTTCCAGGCCCTATCTACTGTGGTATACCCCAGAGTTGCAAAAGCCCACTGCCACTGGAAACTCTAAATTAACATAGACTTGCCACTGACACTGAAACCAGCTATAGTTTGACCTAATGAAAAAGAGATGACTTTTCCTATTGATCTACTTGGATGTGGGAGCTCCACAGTCAAAGTATTTCACCCAGTCTAAATATTTGCTCAGGAAATAAAATCTCCAAAGAAAATATAATCTGCACACCTGTAGATTTGCCAATTTCCCTTAATAAAAAGACAGTTTATCTTTTCAGTTTGAATTAAGGGCATTTGGGTCTTGTCATGTCAGTACATTTGTGTCTTAACCAAGAATCACTGCCTACCAAAAACAATTATCTAAAACAAAAGGAAAGTCTGTCCCCCTCAAAAATGAATTGAAGTCCCAGATAAAAACAAACAATATTTGTATATCTAACCTAGGAGTTTTTCTCTTGTCTAATCATAAAAATTTTCAAGGTATTTTTTAAGTCTGTATTGAATCGAATACACAGATATTTTTATCTAACCACTTCTCTCTATCCCTGCTGCCCTGACCTGGGTAAAATTAACGTTGTCTCCTTTCTAGACTTCAGCAATAATCTCATTCATTCATTTCGTGAAGAAATATTATACCTTAGTCACTGTCCAGGTTTGTACTTGGCACTGAGGATAAAAGAGTCAATTAAATACATAAAGTCTCACATTCTACTGGAGGGTGGAGAGCGTGAAAGAAACAAATAATCATGTAAAATATCATGTGGAAATAATATGAAGAGAAATAAAGGAAGGCATTTGAGAGTGATGGAAAGTGCTATTTTATTTATTTATTTATTTAATTATTTATTATTTATTTTATTTTTTGAGACAGGGTCTCGCTCTGTTGCCTAGGCTGGAGTGCAGTGGCATGATCTTAGCTCACTGCAATCTCTGCCTCCTGGGTTCAAGCGATTCTCCTGCCTCAGCCTCTCTAGTAGCTGAGACTACAGGCACATACCACCAAACCCAGCTCACTTTTGTATTTTTAGTAGAGACAGGTTTTCACCATGTTGGCTAGGCTAGTCTTGAACTCCTGACCTCGAATGATCAGCCCACTTCAGCCACTGTGCCTGGCTGGAAGTGCTATTTTATATAGGGGAATTGGGAAAGGCCTGTCGGAGGTGGAGACAAACAAGAGAGCTGAATGCTGTGAAAAAAGCCACACACACATCTAGGATGTTGAGGAGGAGACAGCATTATCAGATAAAGAGAATAACAAGTATGAAATCCCTATGGCAGAGTCTATTTCCTGTATTCAAGGATCTGCATAGTGATGGAGACCCGTACACCAAGGAGGGTGGTGGGAGAATCTTGTCAGAGAGGTGTACAAGGCATGATGTTATGGAAGACTATTGCGAGGGCTTTGGATTTGATGCTGTGTGTAATGAGCCAATTATTTACTTTTTATTGTGGAATTTATTTGGCTGTAATATAAAGAATGCAGTCCATGGAATAGGGAGAGAGCAAGATCGGCAGTGGGCAAGCAAATGCTGGTTTTCGGCACTACTCCAGGCTAGAGAGATTATTCAGATTTTTATTTCAAAGGCAGAACAAATCTTTTGATTGGATGTAGAATAAGTAAGAAAGGAAAATGAAGGATGACTTAGAATTTTGCTCTAAACACTTGGATGAACATAGCTTCTGTACATCACAGGAGGCTAAGGAAGGAGCAGATTTTGTATCTATTATGTTCAGATGCCTATCAACATCTAAGTGGAGCTACTGAGATGGAACTCGGTTGCAGGAGTTAAGGGTTCAGAAGAGGAATTGACATTGGAATTCTAAGTTCGAAACTTATAATTCCTTTACGGGTGATAAACCATGGAACAGGAGATAGTGGAGGGTGGAGAGCTCACAAGCTTATTCTCAGATGTGAGTGCTGCTTCTCTCCACTGTCTAAAAGTCAGGAAGATGAAAAGCACCCAGCAAAGAATATAGGCTAAGTGACCACAGAGATTGGAAACAAAACGACAGGGTGTGTCATTTAAGAAGCCAAATAGAGTATGTTATTAAAGAGAGAATGATCCACTGTTATCAAACATTTGGCCATTAGACTAATATGCTTTGATTTCTGAGCTATGTGAAATTGCCTTTTTTTGTATATGAAATATATGGGCATACATCGACAGTATTGCATCGTTCACCTTAATATACTTTCTGCACTTTGGTTTTTATGTTCAAATGGAGTGTAAAACCTACATATATGGTAGATGCTTCACAAGTAGTATTTGTTTTCTTCTTTTCCCTCATACCCCTCCTCCTTAAAACATGTGTTTCTCATCATAGCAATTTTGGCTTGATTCATAATATAGCCCCTGTTATTACTTTAAATAATCAAAAATTATTAGTTGTTCAAATATTTCATATGGTTTGTTTTATATAAAATAGTCCTGCTCTAAATTGAGTAAAACTTTAAAATTTACTATTTGTTAAATTATCTTCAAACTTTGAAAGAAAAAAATGTATATTAAGATTGATACTGAAATGCTTACTTTTTATACCTAGTACATATTGGATAGAGAAAATAACCCCAGGCTTTTATGAAAAAAAAATCTCAATTAATCTACTAAAAGCAAGCTGTGCCTCTTTGCTTCTATAATCAAACCAGTACAAAATAAAGTTTATTTCTTTCTGTGCAAAAACTATGGCTTGTATGTAAAAAAAAAAATACTTTAAAATGAGCTGGTATATTTCTGTTTGCTTCTTTCTAGAAGAGACTGGTTAGTATGTAAAGGTGACATTGGGATAACTATAAATCTAAGCAGATGACAGTGTCAGACTGAAAGTAGGAAGCAAGGATCCAGTTAGCAGCACAGCAAATCCAGCTTACAGAGTGAACATTCATTACAAGAGACAGGCTAATGGATTAGATTTGTTAAAGGATTAGGAGATTCGAATCCCACTTTTAAAATTATTTTTCTATTACTCACAATAGCTCTCACTGTGTATATTATTTCTGGAATGTTTTATGTCTGAATATTAAGTAGAAAATAGAAGCAGAATTAAGTAAAATGGAGTTCACTTTTAACTGAAACAAACGAAACTCATAATACAATACTCTGATGCGCATACTGGTTCTGAGTAAATGAATATGAATTTCAGGTTTTGATTCACATTCTCCTTGTGTGAGAAAGTGTGTCATGAAGTGACCTCAGATCATTTTGCACAGTTTAATGAGTTTCTGCATGTCCTCTGAGTCATCTAGCCAGATGGAAGACTCCTGAAACAGCTCTTCACAAAGAGTGTTTTGAGAAAGGAAACAATTCAGAAAAGTAAGAATGTAAGTGACCAACCAACAGAAAAAGCTATTAGCTTACTAGTAAACAGTGAAAGAAAATGGAAAACAATGAGATTGTTTCAAATATCTACAAATATAATAGGTTTTAAAAAGTGGCAGCACAGGTTTCACAGTTGTGGGTAAAGAATATTAATTGAGAGTGTAAAGAGCATATTTTTGAGCAGCAATGTGACAATAGATGTCAAAGAATTAGAATGCTATCACTTTAATAAGCAAAGTCTAAGTGGAAAAATGTAAAACCATCCAAATTTCATCATTAATGAAGTAGTTAAAATATATTGCAGAAACCTATGAGGCTATGAAAAATGAAAATAAGATCACAGAAAAATAAGCCTATTTTGTAATGTTAACAAAAAATTAATTATAAAACACCATATAGAGAATAATGTAATTCATACAAAATCCTAAATATACATAGAGTTACCTGCAGGGGGGTGTGTGTGATTTTGAATGGATAATACATTTTTTTGTCATTATTGTGTGATTTCAGGTAATACTTTTTTCATTCCTTCTGGAGGGCATGTACTGTTTTTGCAACCTGAAAACAATTAAAATGTGTTCTGTGAAAGACAATTTTATGATTATATATTGTACACCATCACCTTCTTAGAAAGTTATGGTGAATATTAGCATTTCAAAGTAAAGTCACGGTATGAAAACACATTTTACCTTGTGTTACCCAACTTTTTCCTGTTACTTAACCAGGAAACTCCATGTAACTTACAACTGTTTCCACTGAGCATGGACTGGGAAACACTCTCTTAGACACCTCCATTGTTTATGCTGTGCCCAGCACATTTCCAGGCAAAATTATTAATAGCGTGTATATGTGTAAAACATGTTTTAGTATTTTGTCTGTCATGCTATTAACTGTTGTTGACAATTCTTTTTGTAGCAAGACTAGAAAGGAGACATTCATTTAAATCACAAAGTTGTTTAGGAAGAACTCAGACTTACTACCTGTACCTGGATTAATTAACTATGCCCTCTACCTCTAAGCACTTACTTTATCTGGACATAACAACTGTGTTAGTCTGTTTGTGTTGCTATAAAGGAATACCTGAGACCGGTTAATTTATAAAGAAAGGAGGTTTATTTGGCTCACAGTTCTGCAGGCGGTATAATAAACATGGCACCAGCATCTGCTTGTCTTCTGGACAGGCCTTAGAAAGCTTACAATCATGGTTGAAGGCAAAGGAGGAAACAAGAGTATCATATGCAAGAAAAGGAATGAGAGAGAGAGGGCGGGGTGAGGGTCAAGTTATTTTAAGCAATGAGATCTCCAGTGAACTCACAGAGTGAGAACATATTCAGTAATGTGAGGACAGCACCAAGCCATTCATAAGGGACCTGCCCCCGTGAGCCAAACCCCTCCTGCTAGGCCCACCTCCAATGTTAAAGGAGAAGACCTCAAAACCATCTCAGCAACTGTGTATCATTTGAAAACAACATTTCAGTGTTTAAATATCAATATAGGCAACTACTTTGCATTGATTACCTGATCTTGTCATTCAAACCCCCTTAGTCTTGATTTGCTTCCCTAGATAAGACCTTCCTTATTTTGTGAAACTGGTACTTGCTTTGAACAGAGTCACTACTGGGAGGGTTAATCCAATGGTCAAATTTGACCTAGGTGAATTTCACAATGTTTATTAGCATTAATTTTTTTTCTACATAACAACAGGTCTTATCTCTATGTTATTTATTCTTTTTATTGTTTATTGTTTTTAAACACTTTTATTAATATTTGATTTATATAAAATTGTATTCACCCACATGAAGTATACAAATTCAATGATTTTTAGTATATTTAGGGTTGTGCATCCGTTCCTACAACCAATTTTAGAACATTTCTACCCCCAAAATGGAAGTGCCTTATGCATTGACAGTCACTCCCCATCCAACTCAACCTTGCTATAATATGGAAGAGAGGTAGTGACAAACATATGTTTTTTCTTATTCTTGATCTTTGGAGGAATGCACTCAGCCTTTCACAGTAAGCATGCTGCTAGCTGTTAGTTATTCATAGATGACCTTTGTCAGGTTTAGGAAGTACCCCTCTATTCCTAGTTGTTGATTATTTTTATCACAAAGGTTTTGGATTATGACAGATGCTTATTTGTCATCTACAGAGATAGTCGTGTACTTTCATTTTTCAGTTTATTGATATGATACACTATATACTAATTGCTTTTAAGATGTTGACCCAACCTCAGATTTATGGGATGAATCCCACTTTTTCATAACATATAATCATCTTTATATATTTCTGATTTCACTGTTTGTATTTTATTGAGGATTTTTACATTCATATTCATAAGGGATGTTGTTGCTAAATTTTCTTTTTCTTGTATTGTCTTTGTATAGTTTCGGTATCAGGGTAATATCAATTTTATAGAATGAGTTAAAAATAGCTTCTAAAGAATTGGTGTTAATTCTTTAAAATGTTTGGTAGAAATTTTTAGTAAAAACATCTGATCCTGGGCTTTTTATTGTATGGAGTTTTTATATGACTAATTTAATCCCTTCACTTTTGATGGATCCATTGAGTTTTTTTGTTTCTTAATTGGTCAGTTTCTGTAGTTCAAATATTTCTAAGCTATTGTCTATTTCACTTATTTATCTAATTTATCGGCATACAGTTGTTCATAGTGCTCTCCAGCAATGCTTTTTGTTTTCTTTAAGATTGATAGTGGCGTCACTTCCTTCTATTAGTGGCTTGAGCCTTTTCCCTTTTTTTCTTGTTAAGTCCAACCTAAAATTTATAAATGGTATGGGTCTTGTTTAAAAAATTTTGTCTTAATTTTTTCTCTTTTTTCCACAGCTATATTATTTATATTCTCTTTATTCTAATTTCCTTGTATTTGTTCCCTTGCCCCCCAGGACCTTTAGGCAGAATACTAGGTTATTAATAAAAAAATACTACATATGTAATATGTATTTCATCAGCATTTACAAATATAAATTTCTCTCTAAGCACTGCTTAGATATCATCTAACCCATGAGTTTGATATGCTGTTTTTTTGTTTTCATTCATCTGCAATTGTTTTCTAGAAATGTTTTTTGATTTCTTCTTGAATGCATTATCTATTTAGGACTGTGCTAATTTATACATATTTGTGAATTTCTCAAAATCCCTTATTTTGTAGAGTTGTAATTTAATCCACTTGTGTTCAGAGACCATATTTTGATAGTTATTGACTGTTCTAAGGCTTATCGTATACATATTAATTAATCAGATTATATTTCAGTTTTATAACTAAATTCCAGTAAAATAGAAGCATTGCATTCTTCCTTCACAACGATGGGAGCATGACTCAATAAAAGCCAGAGGAACAATGGGATATTTTTTTCTTTTGCACAATTGGAAGAAAGACAAATGTTCCTTTGACGCTGAGTCTTCTAACACTAAGAATACTATTAACCTGGAATGGCTGACACTGCCTAGTTCTAGGCTGACACTGCTTAATGATGCCAGATAATGCAGATAATACAACAAAAAAGGGAGCCATAAAAAGGAACAACTCAGATTAAATACCATGGTTTAGAACCTTTGAACATGCAAAATCTAAAGCCAAATGAGATCTCATCCCGACCTGCTTTGTAAAAAGCAATTCTTCCTATTTTTATATGCCATTTTGAGTTAATTCTACTATAGAATCAAAACTGATGTGCTGATGTTCTTAACCTAACTAATCATCTTTTACTTGTAATATTCTAAAAAGCATATTATTTAAACTATCAAAAGTAGCTCATACCTGTAATTCCAGCACTTTCCAAGGCCAGGAAAGGCAGATGGCTTAAGCCCAGGAGTTCAGGACTAGCCTGGACAACATGGTGTAACCCTGTCTCTTCAAAAAGATAAAACTTAGCTGGGCATGGTGGTATATTTCTGTGGTCCCACCTACTGGGGAGACTGAGGTGGAAGGATTGCTTGAGCCCAGGAAGCAAAGGCTGCAATGAGCCATGATCATGCCACTACACTCCACCCTGGGTGACAGAGAGAGACCCTGTCTCAAGAAACAACTACCACCAGAAAAATGTAAGTTTTTCAAACATGGAATACTAAAATGGTCTTTGCTATTACTTCCAACAAAATTCCCATTTAAATACTAATATTCTTTTTTATTTTGTGTTCCACTCTAGAGGTTCAAAAAAGTAAATCAATAAAACACCAACTTTTAAACTTTTTAATTTTTTTATTTAATTTATTTTTTTAAAACAGGGTCTTGCTCCGTTCAGGCTGGAGTGCACTGATGTGATCATGGCTCACTGAAGCTTCAACCTCCTGGGCTCAAGTTATCCTCCCACTTCAGTCTCCTGAGTAGCTGGGACCATAGGTGTGTGCCACCACGACTGGCTAATTTTTTGAGTATTTGTAGAGATGAGGTGTCACTATGTTGCCCAGGGTAGTGTTGAACTCCTGCATTTAAGCAATCCTCCTGCCTCGGCCTCCCAAAGTGCTGAGATTATAGTTGTGAGCCACTGCACCCAGCCAACTTTTAAACTTCATATTCAAGATTATCATCATTTCAATCATATCTATTTGGGAATTTATTGTATCTCTCACTTGACTTTTTACCTCTTCTGAATGAATACCCCATGAGAAGAGCTTTAAACAAATTAAAACTTATAAAGTTTAAATAACTGCTTTTATAATTCAATATGATTATATTATAAATAGAATATGTCCAATACAATTCCCCAAATTTATATTCACTTATGCCTTTGAAATTATGTATCAATATTGAATTTTTAAATTTTAAATTTAAATTTATGTCATATATATTAAGTATTAAATGATTTTATATAAAATAACAAAAGAAAAATAATTTTTTATTTACAAAATAAAAGTTGCCTCCAGTCCACTAAAACTGTTCCAGCTATGTAATAAAAATAGCACCACTAACATAAGTCCACTATATTAGGTCCATTTAGGACCACTAAAATTATTCAAGCTATATATTATATATTTTATTCAAGCTATATATTATATATAACCAACTTTTGTGTTACTTTAGGTTTTAAACAATCAGTACATATTAGATTTTGCGTAAATTTAAATGGCATTATAGCCATTATGATATAAAACACTAAAGCAGAAAAGTATCAAATTAGTGGCATTTTATTTGACATTTCCGAAATATTTTGTATATTATGGGACTGTTTTGTAAATGCCTCCTGTGAAAAATATTTTTAGAATAAATACCCCAAAGATATATTTTCATAGATCTAGAACTAGCATCACATTTGTGGCTGGCAGGCAAACACTAAGATAAACTAGTGTTTTCTAATACATAATTCATCTTTGTCACTCTAATAACTAAAACAATGTGTATTCACTAGAAATGGGTAAAAACATCATGCAATGAAGTCACAGTCATGAAAAGGAGGGAAAGATAAATTGAAAGTTTTTTTTTTTTAATTTGAAAAGTTCTTTAAATAGTTTATATAAATGACTTTAATTTATCATAAGTAAAGACTGAAGGTGCTAAATGATGCATAAAACATGAAACATGCTTTAAGGGGGATATCCAAAAATAGAACTGTTTTCCCCTGACTCACAGTGCAGGTTTCACACTTGTTCAAATTTTTGTGGGTTTTTATTTTTGATTGTTCATTTACTTATTAAGGTATTTGATTAAAGTATAGCTATGCATTACGGAAAATATACTGAGGTTATTTTAGAAAATGTTGAGTGTAAAAATGTAAACTACAAGTGCCTCTCATTTTCGGTAAAATGTAAGTAAAGAAGTGAGACAGGGCAGAGGAATAATTTCTTTTATAAAAGCTTTAAAGTAAAGAGATCTGTGGTTTTCAGCCTGAAACAAACGAAGGTGAAAAAAAAAAAACATAATAGAGAAGAGTTCTTGGACATCCTACAAGATTTACAATGTTTTATTTGCCTCTTATTTAGGGACAGGACACTGGGTACCTTCTTTGCCTAAGTTTTAACAGAGTAAAGAAACATCCAGCTTTCCACATTGCATGTAAAATTCCATATTGTAATACATGTACTCACTAGAATCTTCTACAGTCTGTAACTTTGTGGGCAGTCATTCAATTTCTATAACTGTTAATCAACGCCTTTATAAAATGTGGAAGGTATTTTGTGGGGGAAAATGAGTATCTGTTAATTTATAACGCTTTGCTCCTTTTTTGGTTGGTTTGTCTGATTTAATATTATCAGATTTAAATCCCAAATATCAATGAAATGAACGCATTATCTAGAGACCAAATTCGGTTAGTTTTGTTGTTTTCTCTATTCATGATATATCCTGTATTGTGTATCACCATTAAAGGATGACTAATTATGTAACAAAAATTAAATTTACAAAATAAGAAGAAAATGTCCTAGCAAATAAAGTATTTGTTTATATCAATATATTTGGCAGAATAATACTAAAAGAGCAAGATTTTTTGATGAAAATTAGAAGAAAAATTTTAGAATAGGCATGTTAAATGCCTTCATTTTCAGTAGTAAGCTTCGTTAATTTATAAAGAAGGATTATATATAGTGCATCCTCAGTATGCGGTAACAAATTTTGTGTCATAAAGACATTTGTAGCATAATAAATGATGGATGATTTCAAAGTTTTATCATACTTTCTCTTTTCAATGTATTTATCTTCTAATAAAAGCATCACGCTAATTTTTACATTTTGTAATAATAAAATAACTTAGGCATTAATTGCATAAACATAGTTTCTCAATAGTGCATATCTTGTTTCTATAATAGGAATTTGTCCAAGAAACTAAATTTCATTTGAAACAATGTTCTCCTGATATGTGAAAATTAAATATTTTGGTTTAAAAGTGAATGCTATCATGTAACTCTTAATGCAATTCTTTATACAAATTATAAACAATTTGTATTTCTAGAAAGATGTTTATCTCTGTAAACATTATTCTATAGAAAAAAACAAATTTATGTTTGATTTAGATTTTTTTTCCTGATATAAGTGCATTACAACAGGTACACAGTAAAAAATTATATTGTAACACTAAGTACAGTCTAAATAAAAGTAATGGTAATTTAAGAAGAGTTGGCAAATAGTTCTACATATGTAAATAGTTTGCTGTTATTTCATGGCACTTTTCAATGAAATATTTTCTATTAGTTGGATTATGTTGTTAATGAAATGATCCCAATCAACAAAGACTACTTTTAAGAGCATAATTTAGAATCCAGAACTGGATTACTCTGAAATATGTTATTAACTGAACAATTTCAACAATCTAGTTCATGCAGCTTTCTCTTTTAAGTAGTGATAACTGCGATCTCCTAAAAGGTCGCTAAGTGTACATTTTCTTATTTAACTCCAAAATATCACTTTTGTTAGAAAAGAATAAATATTTATAAACTGCTTTTAATCTACAAAAATCTTCAAATGACATACATTTAAAGGAAGAATAAAAGAAGAGAACACCTCAGTATTAACGAATATCCTGTGACAGCTTTCACTAATTTTCCTTTCTGGATTGTTAGAGTTATCCTAATGAAAAAAGCATTTGATAGGCAATTGGACATTTAGTTTCCAGTCTTCTTTCTAGCACTTATTAATTCTGCAAGCGTGGATAGTTCAGTAACATTTTTATACATAAACTCTACTATTAATGTGAATTAAAATATTGAGGATAAATTATTTCTGCATCTAAAATTAAATAATTTTGTTAAATAACAAATGACTTAAAAATCATGACATTTCCCTCCCTTTTACCTACAAAAGGAAATTATTATCAACTGCTTTCATATTTAAAGCGTACAGACAGTGGCTTCCTCCTACTTACTACAAGCTAATAGGTAAGTTCTAATGCTAATGTATTTACCAAATGATTTTATAGAAATGCAGTTAAGTCTCAACGGGCACCAGTGACGTAAGATATATATTTTTTACTTGTTCTTCCTTGTTTCCTTGTTTGAATCCAAATTAAACTCAACTTATTGGCATAAAGTCAGAGGTATATGCTAGATAGCTCCATAAACCTATTGTTAAAAAGTAAAAAGGTATAGTCTGTGTGTATGTGTATATATGTATAAGATGTTATTCCTGTATCTGAGGACTATATAAACTATTTGGAAATATTATTTCAAAATAATATAATTTTAGAATGAAAACACAATATTTTAATTACTATAATAGAGACATAAATATGATGCTATTAGATAATACAGATGTATATACCCAATCTGGACTCCACAGGAGAATTTTTTAAGTAACAGATGTCAGGGTTTGAAAAATATATCGTATCTGAATTTTAGGAATAAAAATGAGTAAGGCAGAGAAGAAAAGTGCCAGAGGGAATAATGTGAGCAAAACACAGAGGAATGCACCTCTAGTGGCTCATAACGAGGAAGAAGATGGTCTCAAACCTGAGAAAGATAATGTGGAATGGACCTCTGTTATCTCGGTGTTGACAGTCCCTTCTAGGAAGTAGGTAGCATTTCTGAAAATAGGGTGAAGCAACTGACTGATAGACTTAATCTTTAAACTGCTTAGGTAACCATCAATCTGTAATGAGCTTAATACTCTTAACTAGGTGCTATTTTTCGTGTGTGCTATTTTGACAGTGTTTTTTAATCATCCTTTCTTTCTACGAAAAAGTCTTTATCAGAAAAAAAAAAAATGGAGTGATTTTCTTGGAAGGTGGTCCCTTGTTGCAAGCTTGTGATCAAACTTTGACAAGAACTAGTAATCAATTCTTCTAAGAATTTAACATTCCCATAGTGTGTTTTAAGAGTGACAACCCTGAACAGCTGAGACAGATCTCAGTTAATTTAGAAAGTTTATTTTGCCAAGGTTGTGAATGCACACCCGTGACACAGCCTCAGGAGGTCCTGACATGTACCCAAGGTGGTCAGAGCACAGTTTGCTTTAATACATTTTAAGGAGTCATGAGACATCAACCAACATATGCAAGATGAACATTGGTTCAATCTGGAAAGGCAGGACAACTCGAAACAAAGGCAGGAAGAATCGAAGCAGGGAGGGGGCTTCCGGGTCATAGGAAGATAAGAGAAAAATGGTAGCATTTTTGTGTTTCTGATTAGTCTCTCCATCGGAGGCAATTAGATATGCGTTTATCAGTGAGTAGAGGGGTGACTTTGAATAGAATGGGAGGCAGGTTGGCCCTAGCAGTTCACAGGTTGACTTTTCCCTTTAGCTTAATGGTTTGGGGGACCCAAGATTTATTTTTATTTCACAAGAAGCTGTTAATAAGTAATATCTAGAGATGGGGTCTTTATGGTTGAATATGCTTAAAAATTATATGTTGGATAAAACAAAGTTTATTTTCTATGAAACTTTATTTGTGTTTTTAATGTACGAAGCTAATACTACATTTCCATGTTCAAAGAAAAAGATGAACTATAAATGGAATAAAGGTAGAGCTAGATTATGGTATATATCGTAAGTCCCAATATTATAGCAAGTAAATAAAAAATTAAGAAATTTTATGACTGTTCTATAGACTCATCAATGAAATATTAAAAGTTGTATATCACTTTTCCTATATGTTGTTAAGCAACATTGGATCTGAGATTTTCAGAATCAATTTCACAGTGGGAAAACAGAGTAATTGCCAAATGTGAGTCATTGTCCCATAAGACAATTCATAGAAAGGCTGTTATTATAAAGGTCCACACATATGGAGGGAATAAAACTACATCAATGGAAAGTGAGAGAGAGTGTAAGTTTTTGGCTTCAAGAGGATTTACCTGAGCTCAAGGGTAATTTCGAATCTCAGGAATTGGATGATAAAGCTCATCTCTTAAAGACCACCAGGAACAAATCTTGGGTCAAACAAATTTAAATTTACTAACTTGATGCAACAAGGAAGAACATAGAAGGAGAACTACATAGCTCTAAATTAAAGGGAGAGAGGCATGAGTGATGAAGTTGGGACTTAGGATGAATGATTCTGGGAACAGGCTTGGGAGAGGCAGGGATCAAATATCGCAAGTTTGCTAGTGCTGTTGTAACAAAATGCCACAGACTGGGTGGTTAAAATAAGATATGTATTTTTCTCAAAGCTCTGGAGGCTAGAAGTCCAAGATCAAGGTATCAGAAGGTCTGGTTTCTCCTGAGGCCTCTCTCCTTTGCTTGTAGATGGCCCTTTCTCTCTGGGTCCTCACATGGTCTTTTCTTTACACGTGCATATCTCTGTTGTCTTTTGTTATGTCATAATCTCCTCCACTTGTAAGGACATCAACCAGATGGATTAGAGCCCACCCTAGTGTCTCATTTCAACTTAATTACCCTCTTTCAAAGCCTTTTGTCCAAATACAGCCTCATTCATGAGTAGTGGCGATTAGGACCTTAACATATAAATTTTGTAGGGGACACAATTCAGTCCATAGCACTCGTTATCAGTTGTTTCTTGAGTAGGGAGAGGGGAAGTGGAGCTCAGCTTTGTACTAGTTGCTGTCATAAAGGAAGGGAGGCTCAACAATAAGTGAGTCAATAATCTTTTAAGGAAAACCAGAACACTACAGTGCATCTGGGGACATGAGTGCTATGACAGGAGAAATCACTCAATAGAAGGTAAAGACTTATAATAGCATTCTACAGCTGCCGCAACCTGGGGGAAAAGTGTGTATTTGTTAGCTTTGGAGCTAGTCATATCTCTTATTATCACAGTGATCACAGTCTGATGAAGGGCAGGTGGTAAAAACATTCTGAGTTTACACTAAAGTGACACCCTGGTATGGCACCCGTTTTTGGAGGATGACTGTATGGCTGCTAATAGAAAAATGGCCATTAATGTGCCATTATCTATGGTAACCTCCTAAAAGTCTCCATAACTATGCTTAAGCCAGAGAAATTAGAGTTAGAAGGAATATCTTCAAAGAGATTTCAAATGAACTAAATTGACCTGGTAATAATTTTAAAATGTGGTTATCAAAATGCAATGTTCCATTGACCCTTCCCTTCATCTTCATGCAGACCTAAACCTTCATTTGATTCAAAAGATTTTAAAATTTTAATGTGGTTTTACTTACAACCTGAGTTTCGCTAAACAATTAATTTCAATGACATAAAGTAGCTTGTATTTCATGTTGTAAATCAAGAAAAAACCTTAATAGTTTTAAGTAGGAGAATGCTATGGTTAGATTTTTATGGTCCCATTAATGGTACCTATGTCAGAACATATTTATATCCCTTTGAAATGTGTTGAAATGTGTAGTAAATAAGTACATAAGATATAATATGAGTAAACCACATCATATTTATAAAAAGTATATCATTATAATGAAGTAAATTAACATATTTGTATGAAGGTAATACATGGAACAATATAAATCTAATAACACACCATTGCAACTGACTATATCAAGAATCAAAACATAAGTAAAACCATTTTTGAACTGTTTCTTGACATTTTGTTTTTGAATACACAATCAAACCTAGTTTGAATGCAGCATCTGAATAAACCACTTGACAAATATTTAAGTCAAATCAGGAGTCTTCTAACTACACGTACATTTGCCGAGACCAAGTTCGGTCGGGGAGACCATAACTCAGTGGAGCTAGAGGAATTAAAGACACACACAGAAATATAGAGGTGTGAAGTGGGAAATCAGGGGTCTCACGGCCTTCAGAGCTGAGATCCCCAAACAGAGATTTATCCACGTATTTATTAACAGCAAGCCAGTCATTAGCATTGTTTCTATAGATATTAAATTAACTACAAGTATCCCTTATGGGAAATGAAGGGATGGGCCGAATTAAAGGAATAGGTTGGGCTAGTTAACTGCAGCAGGAGCATTTCCTTAAGGCACAGATGATCATGCTATTGTTTGTGACTTAAGAATGCCTTTAAGCGGTTTTCCGCCCTGGGTTTAAGTGGTTTTCCGCCATGTGCTCCTTGTCCTCATGCCGGTAAACCCACAACTTCCAGCGTGGGCATCATAGCCATCGTGAACATGTCGCAGTGCTGCAGAGATTTTGTTTATGGCCAGTTTTGGGACCAGTTTATGGCCAGATTTTGGGGAGTCTGCTCCCAACATACTTTTGACAAAATCTTTAATGTATTTTGAATAATAAGGAGCATTTGTATAGAACATTACCATTGGTCAGGATGAATGGTCACTACATAAATACAGACATTACTTAATAAATTGGTCATAAAAGTCACCCTTCATTTTATCAAAAACTTGTTCTGGCTTTATACTAGATTATCAAATTGTAACTAACTGGTTTCTTTTCAATTCTTATAACCGGATATTAAGATAGCTCTGTTTTCTTTTTAGGGAAAAACAGCATCCTAAGTTTTACATGTGAAAATCACTTTGGGAAGATGTTTTAACCTATATTTACTATCTTCTCTAAGTGAGATTAACATTTTAGAGAATGCAAAATATTAATTTCAGTGAGTATCAAGTATCTTTGTCACCCACATGAATGAAAGTGAAGCCATTCAGAACCAATATTGTCTCTTAAAGTACATATTATTATTTTTTCTTTCTTGATGCTTGAATGCATCAAAGTGCATCAAATTATGCATAGGCATAGGATAAAATACTCATTAAATGTGAAACATAGGCTGTAGACTGAAGGATGTTTTGTGTGGGTTTAAATGCTGATTGCTTTGAAATTATATTCCAAAGAGACAGAAAGAATAAAAGCTTAATTCAGTTTTAATTTCAGATATAAAGAATATGCCTCCACAGTTGTTATTAGTTTAGACTTATTAGTTTAGAATTTTAGCATCATTTTTGGGAAAACTGTGAGCCAGAATTTGAAGAAAAACGAGAAGCTCCAAACTACATTATAGTTATGAAAACACATAATTGAAACATATTTTGAGTAGAAATATTTCTGTCTTAATGATTTTGTAATTTGTAAATGCTATATGCATTACAAAAATACAGATATAAAAATGTACCAATTAAAATAAATGTATATTATAGTTCTCTACAGACATTCAGTATAATTTTTTGAGTTCATCATAACAAATTCTTAGTAGATTGTCTTAATTCCTGCTGCAGATAAGAAAATTTTACTCTTGGCCAGGCACAGTGGCTCATGCCTTTAATCCTAGCACTTTGGGAGGCACAGGTGGGTGGACTGCTTGAGCCTAGGAATTCGAGACCACCCTGGACAAACATACCAAAACCTCATCTCTACCAAATATACAAAAAGTATCCATCACATAACCCTGTCTCAAAATAAATAAATCGATAACAATTTTTTAAGAAATTAAAAAAAGAAAAAAGAAAAAAAAATTACTCTCATTCTCCCCCCAGAAAAATGAAGATATTTGACAAGTAGGCATATAATTCTTTTTTAACACTTGATTTTATATTATTATTATCATTTATAGGAAAAGAGGAATTATAGCCTAGTGATGATGAGCACAGACTCAGGAATTGGACTACCTGGAATAGAATTATGGCTTCAGCATATATTAGATGTGTGTGACTCTGGGCAAGATACTTTACCTCTCTGTGCCATAGTTTCTTTATGGTAGAATGAGCATAAGTATAGACCACCTTGTCAGCATCATTTTAAGCATTAGATATATTGACTTTTATAAATATTAAAATAGTAACTAGCATATAGTAAGCAATATATACTCATGAACTATTAAATTAATACTTTTTGCTGCATGCAACAGGAACTGTGTTGTCAATGTTTATGAAAAATTCCATAAAGTGCCATAAAGATAATGACTCTGCTGTTAGAAACTAGAAAAATAATTTAGGAACTGGAACAATTAAACAGATAACAGAAATCCAGCGATAATGATTCTACTTAACATTTGGAATGTTGGTAGATTTTGACATTTTTAAAAAGAGTAATAGAGGATCTTGGTTGCTGTTTCATTTTCTGTTCTAGCTTCTAAATCATTCTTTGCCCCCATCAACTCTGGCATCAGATACAGGCACCACGTTCCACCAAAATAATACGTGGTAACACCATGACAATGCTCTCAGGATAGGTAGTCTGGAGTGAATAATGCAAAACTAATTTTATCCTAACATTTAAAAATTTGTATTTTATGCCCAATTAGAAAATGACAAAAAATACATTCTCATTGTAATTCTTAAATGAAAGTTAATTAATGTGTGTCTTATAGTTTAATTTTCTATGAAATAATGAAAAGCTGTACCTGAAAATAGCCTGCAATTCATACAACAAATTCCAAGGTATCACAACACAGGCTGCTACTTGTGAAACACAGTGGTCTCTAGAAGATACAAGGAATGGAAGTCGTTGGAATCTGAACACAGGCTGATTTTGTCTTGTTTTTGGGCTGAAAAGGCTATGAATCCATGTGACTAGTGAAAAATAAGACATGTTCAATGTTCAGCAAATGTTAAATATTATAGAATTGATAGTGAAAATATTTCTACAGCCAGTTGCATGAAATCTTTTTATGTATACATCATAGGTTTACAAAAAGGCATAATTTAATGTGAAAAATTTTTTAAAATAATACTTTTGATTTTTATGATTGTAAATTTCAAAATTTTAGAGGTAAAAAGAATCATATAAATAATAATTACCTTATTCTAAAAATAAAGAAACAAAGTGTTCAGATATTAAATGATAAGTCAAAGTCACCCAGCTAGTTAATTGCAGGCCCAGGAATTGAAATGATGTTTCCCTTTCATTTCTCTATGCCTCATGCTTTTCACTTTTTTATTGCTGGTAATTAATTTATTCATCAAATTATTTCTCTTGTTTTGTTTTGTTTTGAGACGGAGTCTCACGCTGTCACCCTGGCTGGAGTGCAGTGGTGTGATCTCGGCTCACTGCAACCTCCGACTCCCAGGTTCAAGCAATTCTCCTGCCTCAGCCTCCAGAGTAGCTGGAATTACAGGCACATATCACCAGGCAGGCTAATTTTTTTTTTTTTTTTTTTTTTTTTGTATTTTTAATTGAGACAGGATTTCACCATGTTGGCCAGGCTGGTCTTGAATTCCTCACATCAGGTGATCCACCCGCTTTGGCCTCCCAAAGTGCAGGGATTACAGGCATGAGCCTCTGCACCCGGCCTTCTCCTCTTCTTTGGATTCACTCTCTCTTACCCTCCACCTTCTCCAAAACTTTCATTAATGTTGTGAATTTCAATTTTTAGGTTTTGTTATCAGCTGTTGTTTCTCCACACAACTTTCAAAACAGCCCATCAAATCAAATCACTCAGTGTTTTTGAAGAATACAATACATCATCATTGACTATAGTCACAAGTATATGTAATAGCTCTGTTGAACTTATTCCTCCTATTTAACTGTAATTTTGCATCATTTAACCAACATCTCCCAAATAAACTATGGATACATAAATAATGAAAAGCAGGGTATGATGTAAGAATAAGTAGAGAATATCAATAACAAACAAACCAACATCTCCCCAACTCACCCGCCAGCCACTCCAGTCTCTAATAATCACCATTCTGTTCTGAATTTCTATGAGATCAACTTTTTGTTTGTTTGTTTGTTTTTGGCTTAAACGTCAAACATTTATTTCTCCCATTTCTGGAGGATAGAAGTCCTAGATCAAGGTGCCAGCAGATTCAGTATCTGGTGAGGGCCCACTTGTTTCACAAATGGCCATCTTCTTGCTGTGTCCTCACATGGCAGAAGGCAGAAGGGGTGACAGAACTCTCCAGGGTGTCTTTTATAAGGGCACTAATGTCATTCATGAGGGCTCTGTCCTTATGACCTAATCACTTACTAAAGGCCTCGTCTCCTAATGCCATCACTTTGGGGGTTAGGATTTCAACATATGAATTTTGGGAGAACACAATCACTACATAAAACACACACACACACACACACATGCACCTTCCCATATTGTGTAACTCAATGGACAGTGTCCTCATTCTTGATAAATGATGGCAGCAGGGGTTGCGGGGGCAGTCATAAACTTCAAACCAAAGAAACTCTAAATAGGCTCTAGAGATTTGTTTCATCAGAAGAGATCAACCTTTTTGACTTCCACTTATGAGCGAGAACATGTGGTATTTGTCTTTCTGAGTCTGGCTTATTTTACATAACATAATGCCCTCCAAGTTCATATACATTACAGCAAATGACAGGATTTCATTATTTTTATGGATGAATAGTATTCCATTGTATTGATACCACAATTTCTTTATTAATTCATCCATTGGCAGGCACTGATGTGGATTCTATAACTTACCTATTATGATTAGTGCTACAATAAACATGGGAATGCAGACATCTCTTTGATATGTTATTCCATAATGCATATATACTTCAAAACTTTGTGTTGCACACAATAAATATATGCAATTGTGTTTATCAATTTAAAAATAAATAAATAAATCTGGAAAAAATAAATGCCTGCTAAAATGTCACAGAAGATGGTGAAGTACAAATCTCCAGTAAATATTTTTTACCCTGAAACAGATATTGAGTTGACAAGAATTGTCAGAATCATCTATCTCACAACTCCAGAGTCTGGTAAAACAATTGTAGTGATCAGGACAGGGCTTGATTAAAAAAAGTCTGGTAAATTTTAAGGAATTTTGGCATTTCTGACAGCAGTTCCCATCCCCATTCTTCAGTCTCATGGCAGGCAGCCTTGAGGATGACATTGCACATTCCTGGTGTGACCCGCAGGTGCCTAGGTGGGCAACAGCACTTTGTGTTATGGAGATCTGAGTTGTGTGTTGATAGGGCTGTTTGTTTGCTGATGCAGAGGCTGACTTAATGACTTCCTAGGCAGCATCTGTAAGAAAGAATTGAGGAAATCCACCCTCACCACTTCTCTTCAACATAGTACTAGAAGTCCTAGCCAGAAAAATCAGACAAGAGAAAGAAACAAAGGGCATCCAAATCGGTAAAGAAAAAGTCAAACTGTGGTTGTTTGCTGATGAGAGGATCGTTTATCTAGAAAATCCTAAAGACTCCTCCAGAAAGCTCCTAGAATTAATAAAATAATTCAGCAAAGTCCCAGGATACAAAATTAATGTACACAAATCAGTAGTGCTTCTATACACCAACAGCAACCAAGCTGATAATCAAATCAAGAACTCAACCCCCTTTTACAATAGCTCCAAAAAATATAAAATACTAGGAATATACCTAACCAAGGAGGTAAAAGACCTGTACAAGGGAAACTATAAAACACTGCTGAAAGAAATCATAGATGACACCAACAAATGGAATCACATTCCATGCACATGAATGAGTAGAATCAATATTATGAAAATGACCATACTGTCAATAGCTATCTATAAATTAATGCAATTCCCATCCAAATACCACCATCATTCTTCATAGAATTGGAAAAAACAATCCTAAAATTCATATGGAACCAAAAAGTGCCTACATAAAAAAAGCAAGACTAAACAAAAAGAACAAATCTGGAGACACAACATTACCTGATTTCAAACTATACTATAAGGCCATAGCCACCAAAACAACGGTTACTGATATAAAAATAGTCGTAAAGACCAGTGGAACAAAATAGAGAACCCAGTAATAAACCCAAATACTTACAGCCAACTGATCTTCAGTAAAACAAACAAATATATAAAGAGGGGAAAGGACACCCTATTCAACACATGGTGGTGAGTTAATTGGCAAGCCACATATAGGAGAATGAAACTGGATCCTCGTCACTCACCTTATACAAAAATCAACTCAAGATGAATTAATGACTTAAACCTAAGATCTGAAGCTATAAACATTCTACAAGATAACATTGGAAATGTTAACATTCTACAAGATAACATTGGCTTAGACAAAGATTTCATGACGAAGAACCCAAAAGCAAATGCAATAAAACGAAGATAAACAAAGACTTAATTATACAAAAGAATTTTTACATGGCAAAAGGAACAGTCAGCAGAGTAAACACACAACCCACAGGATGGGAAAAAATCTTCTTTCTCTATATATATATCCAACAAAGGACTACTATTCAGAATCTACAAGGAACTCAAACAAATCAACAAGAAAAAAAAATCACATCAAAAGGTGGGCTAAGGACATGAAGAGACAATTCTCAGAAGAAGACATGCAAATGGCCAACAAACATATGAAAAAATCCTCAACATCACTAATGGTCAGGGAAATGCAAATAAATCGAAACCACCATGCAATGCCACGTAACTGCTGCAAGAATGGCCATAATAAAAAAGTCAAAAAACAATTGGTGAAGTCATTATATGAAAAAGATACTTGCACATGCATGTTTATAGCATCACAATTTGCAATTGCAAAAACATGTAACCAACCCAAATGCCCATCAATCAACAAATGGATAAAGAAACTGTGATATATATATACATATATATATGTATATATATACACACACACCATGGAATACTACTCAGCCATAAAAAGGAATGAATTAATGCCATTCACAGTGACCTGGATGAGACTGGAGACTATTATTCTAAGTGAAGTAACTCAGGAATAGAAAACCAAACATCGTATATTCTTACTTATAAGTGGGAGCTAAGCTATGAGGATGCAAAGGCATAAGAATGACACAGTAGACTTTGGGGACTCAGGCTGGGAAGGGAGTGAGGGATAAAAGACAACAAATACGGTGTAGTGTATGCTGCTTGGGTGATCAGTGCACCAAAATCTCACAAATTACCACTAAATAACTTACTCATGGAACCAAACACCACCTATTCCCTGATAGCCTATTGAGATAAAAAAATAAATAAAAATAAAATAAAAATAACAATCGGTGATAAAATTTAAAAAAATAATTTAAAGGGAAAAAACACATTTTTTCTATTTTTTTAATAGGAGCCATGCATTTAAGAAAATCTCTGTCAGGTTCATTGGTTGACTGGAGTGATAATTGAATAAAGACTTCAGTGATTACATGTGACAGGGAATACTACACCTTTTTGCAAAACAAAACAAAAAATAATAAAAGCATTTAGGAAACAAACACTAAGCAAATGAACAACTGCAGCCATTAGCAATAACACCAGCAATCCCTGGGAAAAGAGAAAAATTTGATTTCCAGAGATACCACATTGTAAAATTAAAGATGTTCTGTTGTTTAAAAAATTATGAAACATAAAAGAAACATAAAATTATGAAACATAAAATTATGAAACATAAAAGAAACATAAAATTAATGCCAATTCACTGGGAAAAATAACAAAAATCATCTTTGAGAAAGCCTAGCTATTGAATTTATTGGATGAAGACTTTAACATTCTTAACTATTCTAAAGGTAACCATGAATAAATATTTTCAAAGAGCTTAAATAAACTATGGATACATAAATAATGAAAAGCAGGGTATGATGTAAGAATAAGTAGAGAATATCAATAACAAACAAATTATAAAAAAAAAAAAACAGAAATTCTGTAGTTCAAAATACAATGCCTAAAAGGAAAAATTTACCAGAGTACTTTAATAACAGATTTGATCAGGCAGAAGAAAAATACAACATTCACTGGGAAACAGAAAGAAAATAACAAAGCCTAAGTTATCTGCCATCAGATGTATTAGAGTAAGATTTAGAGGAATTTCAGAAAGAGAAGAAAAGATAAAGGGGCAGAAAACATTATTTCTTTCTCTATATAGTTCTAAATATCTACATTTGAAAGGAAAATTCTCAATTACTTAACTGTACACCGCAAGTAGAAAAGAAGCAAGGGAATAATTAAGATTAGAGAACAGATAAATGAAATTCAGAACAGCAAACAATAGAGAGAACACATAAATCTAAAAGTTGGTTCTTTGAAAAGATTAATAAATTAGACAAACCTTTAGCTAGACTAAGAAGAAAAGAAAGCAACAAATAACTACAATAAATAAAAACGGAGACACTACCACAAAACCTTTACACAGATTAAAAGGATTACAAGACAATACTACCAACATTTGTTTATCAACAAAATAGACAATCTAGATGAAATGAACAAATTTCTAGAAACACACAAATTACTAAAACTGACTCAAGAGGAAACAAAATTATCATAGATCTGTAACAAGAAAATATATTGAGTGAGTAATCATAAATCTACCAACAAAGAAATGCCAACGCCAGATGCTTTCATTGTTGAATTCTCCCAGACTTTAAAAGAAAATTCTCCCCAACCTTAAGAGAAAAATGATCACCAGACCTACTCAAAATCTTACAAAAATATAAGAGGAAACACATCATAAAATTTTCTATAAGACTAGAATTAATCTGATAAAAAAGCCAGATAAAGACATCAAAAGAAAAGACAACTACAAGTTAATATTCCTTATGAATGTAGGCATGCAAATCTTTAAGAAAATAGTAGTAAGCCAAATTCAACAGCATGTTTGTACACCATGAACAAGTGGGATTTATTCCAGGAATCCAATGGTGGTCAAGGTTTGTTAGAGCTGCCATGACAAAATACCATACACTGGGTGATAGACAAACGAACAAAAGTTGTTTCACAATTCTGGAGGCCAGATGTCTACTACTAAGATACAAGTGGCTGGGCATAGTGGCTCACACCTGTAATCCCAGCACTTTGGGAGGCCAAGGCAGGCAGATCAGGAGGTCAGAGGATCAAGACCATCTTGGCCAATATGGTGAAACCCCGTCTCTACTAGAAATACAAAAATTAGCCAGGTGTGGTGGCGCATGCCTGTAATCCTAGCTACTTGGGAGGCTGAGGCAGGAGAATCACTTGAACCATGGAGTTGGAGGTTGCAATGAGCCAAGATTGCGCCACTGCACTCCACCCTGGCGACAGAGCAAGACTCTGTCTCATAAATAAATAAATACATAAATAAATAAGACGAGCAGTGTTGATTTCCCCTGAGGCCCCTCTGCTTCACGTACAGGTGACTGCCCTCTTGATACCTCCTCGTAGGGTTGTACCCCTGGACACATCCACCCATGGTGTCTTTCTTTGTGTCCTAATATCCTGTTTTTATAAGTACACCAATCAGATTGGATTAGGGCACATTCTAATAACCTCATTTGAACTTATTTTTGTAAAGGCCCCTTTTGTAAAGATACTAAGGGTTGGGACTCAAACATATGAATTTTAAGGGGAGATAATTTAACCCATAAAAGGCGATACAAGCAAAAGAATAAACCAATGTCATACATTATACTAGTAGAAGTAAGGGAAAATACACACACACACACACACACACACACACACACTCCATATCTCAGTAGACGTGGAAAAAGCATTTGATAAAATTCAACACACTTTCATGATAAAAATACCCAGCAAAATAAGAATGAATGAGAACTTTCTTAATGTGATAAAGAATATTTATGAAAATCCCAGTTAACATCATACTCGATGGTAAAAGATTTAAAGCTTTTCTCCTAATGTCAGAAAAAAGACAATTATGCCCACTTTCACCACTGCTAGTCATCATTATACTGCAAGTCCTACATGAAAACAGTTAAGAAAATAAAACATACAAAAGGAAATAAATGCCTATTTCTCTATTTTTGAGTGATTTGATTATATATATGTATTTTGTATATATGTGTATATGTTTATTTTGAATATACATATTGTGTATATAAATATATGTGTACATATATAGTCCAAAGAATGCACACACACACACACACACACACACACACACACTGTTAGAGATAATCAACAAATTCAGCATAGATGCAGGATAAAAGAACAACACACAAAAATTAGTGGTGCTTCTATACACCACCAATGAGCAATCCACAAAGGAAATAAGAGGATTCCATTCATGGTAGTATCTAAAGGAATAAAATATCTAGGAAATAATTGTATACAAGGAGCTAAAAGACTTGTGTGCTGACAACTACAAAATACTGCCCAAAGAAATTGGAACACTGCCCAAAGTAAATGGGAATGACATCCACCGTTTATAAATTGGAAGACTTCAATATTGTTAAGATGGCAATAGTGCCCAAACTAATCTGCAGATTGAATAGAATTCCTATCAAAATCTCAATGCACTTTTTTCCAAGAAAATTATTCAAATTCATCTGGAATGTCAACATTCTACCAATAACCAAAAAAATATTGAAAAGAAAAACAAACTGGGAAGATTCACATGTCTCAATTTCAAAACTGCAAAAATACAACAATCAAGTGTGGCACTAGTAGAAAGATAGGCATGAAGAACAATGTAACAGAATTAAAAATTTAGAATGAACTGAAATATCTATGCTCAATTGATTTTGAACATGTAAGCTGAGAGTATTCAATAAGAGAAATAATTGTCTCAATAAATATTTCTGAGACAACTGGATAGGCACATGTGGAAGAATGAAGTTGAATACCTTACCTAACTTAATATTCAAAATTTGACTCAAAATGAGTGAATGAACTGAATAATAAAGTTAAATCTATAGAACTATTAGAAGAAAACATAGGGGCAAATATTCCTGACCTTAAATTTCACAATGTATTATTTGATTTTACATAAAAAGCATGACCAATAAAATAAAAAAATAGATAAATTGGAATTTGATAGACTGGATAAAGAAAATGTGGTACATAAACACCATGGAATACTATGCAGCCATATAAAAAAATGAAATCATGTGCTTTGCAGGGACATGGATGTAGCTAGAGGTCATTATTCTTAGCAAACTGATGCAGGAACAGAAAACCAAATACTGCATGTTCTCATTTGTAAGTGGGAGCTAATAATTAGAACACATGGAAACATAGAAGGAACAACACACACTCGGGCTTCTCATAGGGTGGAGGGTAAGAGGAGGGAGATGATCAGGAAAAATAACTAATGGGTACCAAGTTTAACATGAGGGCAATGAAATAATCTTTACAACAAACCCCCATGACACAAGTTTACTTATGTAACAAACCTGCACTTGTACCCCTGAACTTAAAATAAAAGTTATGAAAACCTAAAAATCCTTTAATGATCCAATGTTATTAAGACAACCTGCAGAAAGGGAAAAAGTGTTTACAAATCACATTTCTGATAAGTTTTGTATCTAGAATATATAAAGAATTCTTGCAGCTCAACAACAGAAAGACAATCAATCCAATGAAAACATGGGCAAGTGACTTGAATAGTTGAATAGAAATTTACAAAAAGAAGATATGCAAATAGTCAACAAGCATATAAAAATATGCTGAGCATCATTTGCTATTAAAACTCAATTCAAAACCAAAATAATGCACAACTTCACAAGATGGTCAATTTTATATGTGTATTTTACCTCAATAAAAATAAAATAAAGTATTATCTAACAACATGTTAAATACAAGAAGAAAACAGAACATAACAAGTATAGACAAGGAGGTAAAAAATTGGAACCCTATTGCTATTGGTAGAGTAAAATGTTATAGCCACTGGAGAAAAAAGTTTGGTACTTTGTTAAACATAGATTTACCATATGCCCCAGCATTCGGCTTCTACTCCAAAGAATTAAAAACAGGAACTCAAGTAAATATTTGTTTATGTATGTTCCAGTCCAAATCTGGGTATAACCCAAATTTCCACCCATCAGTAAATGGAAAAAGGAATTGTGGTATATATGCAGAGTGGAATATTATCCAGCCATGAAAACAAATGAAATACTAATACATATTACAACTTGGATGAATCTTGAAAGTATGATAAGTGAAACAACAAAGACAAAAAGGTCATATATTGGATGATTTCTTTTATATGGAATATCCATAATAGGTAAATAGCGACATAAAGCTGATTAGTAATTGCCAGTTAATGAGGGAATTGGAAAATAATAAGTAGTTGCTTAACGGATACAGGGTGTTCTAGTAAAGTTATGCAGAATTTTTGAAACTAGAGTAAGGTGGTGGTTTCACAGCATTGTGAATATAGTTAGTGCACTAAGTTGCATAGTTAAGATCATAAATTGTATATTATATGGATTTAATTTCAGTAAAAAAAGTCCTCTAAAATAGTGCTGTCAAATAAAACTATACTGCAAGTTGGAAATGTAATTTCTGATTTTCTTTTTTTTTTTTTTTTTTTTTTTTGAGACGGAGTCTCGCTCTGTCGCCCAGGCTGGAGTGCAGTGGCCGGATCTCAGCTCACTGCAAGCTCCGCCTCCCGGGTTCATGCCATTCTCCTGCCTCAGCCTCCCGAGTAGCTGGGACTACAGGCGCCCGCCACCTCGCCCGGCTAGTTTTTTGTATTTTTTTTTTTTTTAGTAGAGACGGGGTTTCACCGTGTTAGCCAGGATGGTCTCGATCTCCTGACCTCGTGATCCACCCGTCTCGGCCTCCCAAAGTGCTGGGATTACAGGCTTGAGCCACCGCGCCCGGCCAATTTCTGATTTTCTAATAGCCATATTAAAAATGTAAAACAGAATGTATGAGATTAAATTTAAAATGCATTTTACTGAAACCCACATATCAAAAATTACTTAGTATATGATTAGTATAATAATTTAAATACGATTTTTATATTTTTGTATTGTCTATACAATTAAGTATTTATTGTATACTCACAGCACATCACAATTTAAACCAACCACATTTCTTTTTTTTTTTTTTTTTTTTATACTTTAAGTTCTAGGGTACATGTGCATAACATGCAGGTTTGTTACATATGTATACTTGTGCCATGTTGGTGTGCTGCACCCATCAACTCGTCAGCACCCATCAATTCATCATTTATATCAGGTATAACTCCCAATGCAATCCCTCCCCCCTCCCCCATCCCCATGATAGGCCCCGGTGTGTGATGTTCCCCTTCCCGAGTCCAAGTGATCTCATTGTTCAGTTCCCACCTATGAATGAGAACATGCGGTGTTTGGTTTTCTGTTCTTGTGATAGTTTGCTAAGAATGATGGTTTCCAGCTGCATCCATGTCCCTACAAAGGACGCCAACTCATCCTTTTTTATGGCTGCGTAGTATTCCATGGTGTATATGTGCCACCTTTTCTTAATCCAGTCTGTCACAGATGGACATTTGGGTCGATTCCAAGTCTTTGCTATCGTGAATAGTGCCACAATAAACATACGTGTGCATGTGTCTTTATAACAGCATGATTTATAATCCTTTGGGTATATACCCAGTAGTGGGATGGCTGGGTCATATGATACATCTAGTTCTAGATCCTTGAGGAATCGCCATACTGTTTTCCATAATGGTTGAACTAGTTTACAATCCCACCAACAGTGTAAAAGTGTTCCTATTTCTCCACATCCTCTCCAACACCTGTTGTTTCCTGACTTTTTAATGATTGCCATTCTAACTGGTGTGAGATGGTATCTCATTGTGGTTTTGATTTGCATTTCTCTGATGGCGAGTGATGATGAGCATTTTTTCATGTGTCTGTTGGCTGTATGAATGTCTTCTTTTGAGAAATGTCTGTTCATATCCTTTGCCCACTTTTTGATGGGGTTGTTTGTTTTTTTCTTGTATATTTGTTTGAGTTCTTTGTAGATTCTGGATATTAGCCCTTTGTCAGATGAGTAGGTTGCAAAAATTTTCTCCCATTCTGTAGGTTGCCTGTTCACTCTGATGGTAGTTTATTTTGCTGTGCAGAAGCTCTTTAGTTTAATTAGATCCCATTTGTCAATTTTGTCTTTTGCTGCCATTGCTTTTGGTGTTTTAGACATGAAGTCCTTGCCCATGCCTATGTCCTGAATGGTATTCCCAAGTTTTCTTCTAGGGTTTTTATGGTATTAGGTCTAACATTTAAGTCTCTAATCCATCTTGAATTAATCTTCATATAAGGAGTAAGGAAAGGATCCAGTTTCAGCTTTCTACTTATGGCTAGACAATTTTCCCAACACCATTTATTAAATAGGGAATCCTTTCCCTATTTCTTGTTTCTCTCAGGTTTGTCAAAGATCAGATGGCTGTAGATGTGTGGTATTATTTCTGAGGACTCTGTTCTGTTCCATTGGTCTATAGCTCTGTTTTGGTACCAGTACCATGCTGTTTTGGTTACTGTAGCCTTGTAGTATAGTTTGAAGTCAGGTAGCGTGACGCCTCCAGCTTTGTCCTTTTGACTTAGGATTGTCTTGGCAATGCGGGCTCTTTTTTGGTTCCATATGAACTTTAAAGCAGTTTTTTCCAATTCTGTGAAGAAACTCATTGGTAGCTTGATGGGGATGGCACTGAATCTATAAATAACCTTGGGCAGTATGGCCATTTTCACGATATTGATTCTTCCTATCCATGAGCATGGTATGTTCTTCCATTTGTTTGTGTCCTCTTTGATTTCACTGAGCAGTGGTTTGTAGTTCTCCTTGAAGAGGTCCTTTACATCCCTTGTAAGCTGGATTCCTAGGTATTTGATTCTCTTTGAAGCAATTGTGAATGGGAGTTCATTCATGATTTGGTTCTCTGTGTGTCTGTTACTGGTGTATAAGAATGCTTGTGATTTTTGAACATTAATTTTGTATCCTGAGACTTTGCTGAAGTTGCTTATCAGCTTAAGGAGATTTTGGGCTGAGACAATGGGGTTTTCTAAATATACAATCATGTCATCTGCAAACAGGGACAATTTGACTTCTTCTTTTCCTAACTGGATACCCTTGATTTCTTTCTCTTGCCTGATTGCCCTAGCCAGAACTTCCAACACTATGTTGAATAGGAGTGGTGAGAGAGGGCATCCCTGTCTTGTGCCAGATTTCAAAGGGAATTTTTCCAGTTTTTACCCATTCAGTATGATATTAGCCATGGGTTTGTCATAAATAGCTCTTATTATTTTGAGGTACGTTCCATCAATACCGAATTTATTGCGCGTTTTTAGCATGAAGGGCTGTTGAATTTTGTCAAAAAGCCTTTCCTGCATCTATTGAGATAATCATGTGGTTCTTGTCTTTGGTTCTGTTTATATGCTGGATTACATTTATTGATTTGCGAATGTTGAACCAGCCTTGCATCCCAGGGATGAAGCCCACTTGATCATGGTGGATAAGCTTTTTGATGTGCTGCTGAATCCGGTTTGCCAGTATTTTATTGAGGATTTTTGCATCAATGTTCATCAGGGATATTGGTCTAAAATTCTCTTTTTTTTGTTGTGTCTCTGCCAGGCTTTGGTATCAGGATTATGTTGGCCTCATAAAATGAGTTAGAGAGGATTCCCTTTTTTTCTATTGATTGGAATAATTTCAGAAGGAATGGTACCAGCTCCTTTTTGTACCTCTGGTAGAATTCAGCTGTGAATCCATCTGGTCCTGGACTTTTTTTGGTTGGTAGGCTATTAATTATTGCCTCAATTTCAGAGCCTGCTATTGGTCTATTTAGGGATTCAACTTCTTCCTGGTTTAGTCTTGGAAGAGTGTAAGTGTCCAGGAAATTATCCATTTCTTCTAGATTTTCTAGTTGATTTGCGTAGAGGTGTTTATAGTATTCTCTGATGGTAGCTTGTATTTCTGTGGGGTCCGTGGTGATATCCCCTTTATCATTTTTTATTGCATCTATTTGATTCCTCTCTCTTTTCTTCTTTATTAGTCTTGCTAGCGGTCTGTCAATTTTGTTGATCTTTTCAAAAAACCAACTCCTGGATTCATTGATTTTTTGGAGGGTTTTTTGTGTCTCTATCGCCTTCAGTTCTGCTCTGATCTTAGTTATTTCTTGCCTTCTGCTAGCTTTTGAATGTGTTTGCTCTTGCCTCTCTAGTTCTTTTAATTGTGATGTTACAGTGTCAATTTTAGATCTTTCCTGCTTTCGCTTGTGGGCATTTAGTGCTATAAATTTCCCTCTACACACTGCTTTAAATGTGTCCCAGAGATTCTGGTATGTTCTATCTTTGTTCTCATTGGTTTCAAAGAACATTTTTATTTCTGCCTTCATTTCGTTATGCACCCAGTAGTCATTCAGGAGCAGGTTGTTCAGTTTCCATGTAGTTGAGCGGTTTTGATTGAGTTTTTAGTCCTGAGTTCTAGTTTGATTGCACTGTGGTCTGAGAGACAGTTTGTTATATTTTCTGTTCTTTTACATTTGCTGAGGAGTGCTTTACTTCCAATTATGTGGTCAATTTTGGAATAAGTGTGATGTGGTGCTGAGAAGAATGTATATTCTGTTGATTTGGGGTGGAGAGTTCTATAGATGTCTATTAGGTCTGCTTGGTGCAGAGACGAGTTCAATTCCTGGATATCCTTGTTAACTTTCTGTCTCGTTGATCTGTCTAATGTTGACAGTGGAGTGTTGAAATCTCCCATTATTATTGTATTGGAGTCTAAGTCTCTTTGTAAGTCTCTAAGGAGTTGCTTTATGAATCTGTGTGCTCCTGTATTGGGTGCATATATATTTAGGATAGTTAGCTCTTCCTGTTGAATTGATCCCTTTACCATTATGTAATGTCCTTCTTTGTCTCTTTTGATCTTTGATGGTTTAAAGTCTATTTTATCAGAGACTAGTATTGCAACCCCTGCTTTTTTTTGTTCTCCATTTGCTTGGTAGATCTTCCTCCATCCCTTTATTTTGAGCCTATGTATGTCTCTGCATGTGAGATAGGTCTTCTGAATACAGCAGACTGATGGGTCTTGACTCTTTACCCAGTTTATCATTCTGTGTCTTTTAATTGGAGCATTTAGTCCATTTACATTTAAGGCTAATATTGTTATGTGTGACCTTGATCCAGCCATTATGATATTAACTGATTATTTTGCTCGATAGTTGATGCAGTTTCTTCCTAGCCTTGATGGTCTTTACATTTTGGCATGTTTATGCAATGGCTGGTGCCGGTTGTTCCTTTCCATGTTTAGGGCTTCCTTCAGGGTCTCTTGTAAGGCAGGCCTGGTGGTGACAAAATCTCTAAGCATTTGCTTATCTGTAAAGGATTTTATTTCTCCTTCACTTATGATACTTAGTTTGGCTGGATATGAAATTCTGGGTTTAAAATTCTTTTCTTTAAGAATGTTGAATATTGGCCCCCACTCTCTTCTGGCTCGTAGAGTTTCTGCCGAGAGATCTGCTGTTAGTCTGATGGGCTTCCCTTTGTGGGTAACCCGACCTTTCTCTCTGGCTGCCCTTAAGATTTTTTCCTTCATTTCAACTTTGGTGAATCTGGCAATTATGTGTCTTGGAGTTGCTCTTCTGGAGGAGTATCTTTGTGGTGTTCTCTGTATTTCCTGAATTTGAATGTTGGCCTGCCCTACTAGGTTGGGGAAGTTCTCCTGGATGATATCCTGAAGAGTGTTTTCCAACTTGGTTCCATTTTCCCCCTCACTTTCAGGCACCCCAATCAGACGTAGATTTGGTCTTTTTACGTAATCCCATACTTCTTGCAGGCTTTGTTCATTTCTTTTTCTTCTTTTTTCTTTTGGTTTCTCTTCTCGCTTTATTTCATTCATTTGATCCTCAATTGCTGATACTCTTTCTTCCAGTTGATCGAGTCGGTTACTGAAGCTTGTGCATTTGTCACGTATTTCTCATGTCATGGTTTTCATCTCTGTCATTTCATTTATGACCTTCTCTGCATTAATTAGTCTAGCTGTCAATTCTTCCACTCTTTTTTCAAAATTTTTACTTTCTTTGTGCTGGGTACGTAATTCCTCCTTTAGCTCTGAGAAGTTTGATGGACTGAAGCCTTCTTCTCTCATCTCGTCAAAGTCATTCTCTGACCAGCTTTGATCCATTGCTGGTGATGGGCTGCGCTCCTTTGCAGAGGGAGATGCGCTCTCATTTTTTGAATTTCCAGCTTTTCTGCCCTGCTTTTTCCCCAACTTTGTGGTTTTATCTGCCTCTGGTCTTTGGTGATGGTGACATACTGATGGGGTTTTGGTATAGGTGTCCTTCCTGTTTGATAGTTTTCCTTCTAACAGTCCGGACCCTCAGCTGTAGGTCTGTTGGAGATTGCTTGAGGTCCACTTCAGACCCTGTTTGCCTGGGTATCAGCAGCAGAGGTTGCAGAAGATAGAATATTGCTGAACAGCGAGTGTACCTGTCTGATTCTTACTTTGGAAGCTTCCTGTCAGGGGTGTACTCCACCCTGTGAGGTGTGGGGTGTCAGACTGCCCCTAGTGGGGGATGTCTCCCAGTTAGGCTACTCAGGGGTCAGGGACCCACTTGAGCAGGCAGTCTGTCCCTTCTCAGATCTCATCCTCCGTGTTGGGAGATCCACTGCTCTCTTCAAAGCTGTCAGACAGAGTCGTTTGCATCTGAAAAGGTTTCTGCTGCTTTTGTTGTTGTTGTTGTTAACTGTGCTCTGTCCCCAGAGGTGGAGTCTACAGACACAGGCAGGTTTCCTTGATCTGCTGTGAGCTCCACCCAGTTCGAGCTTCTCAGTGGCTTTGTTTACCTACTTAAGCCTCAGCAATGGCGGGCTCCCCTCCCCCAGCCTCGCTGCTGCCTTCTAGTTAGATCGCAGACTGCTGTGTTAGCAATGAGGGAGGCTCCGTGGGCGTGCGACCCTCCCGGCCAGGTGTGGGATATATTCTCCTGGTGTGCCCGTTTGCTTAAAGCGCAGTATTGGGGTGGGAGTTACCCGACCTTCCAGGTGTTGTGTGTCTCAGTTCCCCTGGCTAGGAAAAGGGATTCCCTTCCCCCTTGTACTTCCCAGGTGAGGCGATGCCTCGCCCCGCTTCAACTCTCCCTGGTCGGGCTGCAGCAACTGACCAGCACCGATTGTCCGGCACTCCCCAGTGAGATGACCCCAGTACCTCAGTTGAAAATGCAGAAATCACCAGTCTTCTGTGTCGCTCGCGCTGGGAGTTGGAGACTGGAGCTGTTCCTATTCGGCCATCTTGCTCCCGGGAGATACCACCAACCACATTTCAAATGCTCAGTGATTTGAGATATTGGCTACTGTCCTGGATTATGCAGCAATAGAAACTAAAAACCCTTTCTATAGAACTGAGCAAAAGTCATCTCCTCATAAAGAAAAAAAAATGCTTTCTTTTATAGAGTTTGTTCTGTATAGAGTTTATTAAATATGGGAAAAGAATTAAACATGGAAAAAGAATATCCCAGGAAAGTGAAGAGGACTTTCTTAAGCAAACATTTCTTTTTCCTACTCAAAATAGTACCTCCCTCTTTCTATAGTCTTCACTTACAAAATACCAAAAAGGATGTTGTATGAGCAGAATATATACAGCTGTGTATAGCGACATAAATGCTTCCCAACAAAACTTACTGCTGCATGAAATGAAGTAATTCATGACTTCAAGTAATTTGTTTGTTTTGAAATTAACTAACCATAATAGGAGTAATAAAATCAGTCAGAAACAAGGGCAGAAAAAGTCAATTATTATTTGCAAATGATGTAATTGCATATTTAGAAAACCTAAAGTTCCAATTAAAAAGGGTTATAATTGAGAAGGCTGTTGGTTTCAAGGGGAATAAACAAGCAGTAGTATTCCTGATTCTGGCAATAAACATTAGAAAACATAATGAAAGATGCTATTCATTGTATAAAGAATATAATTAAATGTTTTATATTAAGTTATCCATAAAAACATATTAACTATAATAAGAAATCTAAAATTCTGTGGAATTGTGAGCATGTAGTAATATTTCTATAACTGAGAAACCATAACACACTTTTTAAAGGCATGGTGAAATGTAAATGGCCCTAATCTCTTCGCCAACCTTTCTTTCCAGAGGTGTAGTATATTTCTTTTTCCATTGAATAAGGGCTGGCTCTGACCCACAATATGTGGTAGAAATGATTCTACATAGCTACTAATGCCAAGCCTTTAGAGAACTGCAGTTTTTGTTTTCATCTATTTTGTGCTGTTATAACAGAGTATCACAGACTGGGTCAGGCATGGTGGCTCATGCCTGTAATCCTAGCACTTTAAAAGGCCAAGGCAGTGGGATCACTTGAAGCCAGGAGCCTGAGACCAGCCTGGGCAACAAAGCAAGATTCCATCTCTATACAAATTAAATATATTAGCTGGGTGTGGTGGCACTCACCTGTATTCCCAGCTACCACGGAGGCTGAGGTGGAAGGATCACTTGAGCCCAGGAGCTATAGGTTGCAGTGAGCAGTGATCACTCCTCTGCATTCCACCCTGACTGACAGAGGGAGACTCTGTCTCTTAAAACAAAACAAAAACAAAAATCACAGATTGGGTGATTTATAAAGAATAGAAATTTATTTTTGACAGTTTAGGACACTGCAAAAGATCAAGGTGCCAGCCTCTCCTTGTGGCCTTCTTATTGTGTCTACACATGGCAGAAGAGCAGAAAAGAAGGAACTCACTTCCGTAAACCTTTTTATAGAAGCATTAATTCATTCATGAGGGCGCTGCCCTCATGACTGAGCCACCTCCCATTAGGCCCCACCTTCTATCTCTGTTGCATTGTGGATTAGGTTTCCAACATGTGAGTTTTGGGGAACACATTCTAACCATAACACTTTCCATCTGTTGATATTCTCCTTGCACAACAAGCAAGGTATAAGAAGTCCAAATACTGAGAGATCACTCTGTTGTGAGGAAGCCCAAGGTAGAGGGAGAATGGCTCAGTGGAAGAGCACTGAGGGGTGACACATACGCCCCCATTAAGATGTGAGTGAGGCTTTCCTACGCTTTCCAGCCTAGTGCATTTACCAATAAAATGCTACAAAGTGAAAAAGTTTAAAGTGAAATAATTGCCTAGTTGAATTGAGGCTGAAATACTGACTTACACATTCGTGAGTGGATATGTTTGCCTCCATAAGTCACAAGTTTGAAGGTGGTTTGTTATGCAAAAAATATAATAAATTTAAAAAGATACTTTTTTTGTCAGTTAAAAAATAAATTTATAAAAATACATGCATAAGGATAATAAAAATATTGAACAGGAGAATAAAGTAATTAAAGAAATATTATGAAGATGAGCTTTATATGAGAAGACCATCAATGGACTAAATCCTGAAGCACATATGTTAAGTGAATTGCATTTTATTAAATATGACTGTATAGTATAAATGAATGACAAAATTATTTGTGACATTTAGGGCAGATAAATAAATGTCACTAGACATTGTACTTAAATCATCATGAATGTAATATAAATTATTTAACCATTATTATATCTTTGTATATTTAGTTTCAAATCTTTTATTTTAAATAGTAATGAAAATGCAATTTAAAGCAATGAGGCACAATTTTTCACTTATTTAATTGTCAAAATGTATGTGTGTGTTTGTGTGGTGTTTGTTGTTTCATGATAATACACAACGTTGGCAGGAGCCAGATAAACATAGGATCATTGTCCAGTTTGTTAAACATTTGAATTCATTTTAACAGGTCAAGTGTCAAATATAAATTAAATCATTAAATTTGGCATAAAATTTGTTTCACATATTCTACTTTTAGGAATTTAATCTATAAAAGAATTTTATTTTAAAATTGTGCCTATTGCACACAAGTTACAATTTAGTTAGAATAAAATGTAATAGAGATGGAAATGAGAAAAATACCAAAAATATGATATTGACTAAATAAATTATAAATATTTTGCATATACAGAAGGTAATATAATGCAGTTATCAAAAGAGGACAAAGAACTATTGACAATGATACAAATATATGTTAAAGGAGAAAGAGGGAACCCCTCCTAAATCACTCTATGAAGCCATATCATCCTAATACCAAAACCAAGAGAAGACATAACCAAAAAAGAAAACTACAGACCAATATTTCTGATGAACATAGATGCTAAAATTCTTAACAATATAATACCAAACCAAATCCGAAAGCATATCAAAAAGTTAATCTATCATGATCAAGTGGGTTTCATACCAGGGATACAGGGACAGTTTCACATACGCAAGTCAATACATGTGATAAAACTTGTAAACAGATAAACAACAAAAATTACATGACCATCTCAATAGATGGTGATAAAACACATAAACAGATTAAAAACAAAAATTACATGACCATCTCAATAGATGCAGAAAAAGCATTTGACAAAATCCAGCATTTCTTTATGATTAAAACTCTCAGCCAAATTGGCATACAAGCGACACACCTCAATGTAATAAAAGCCAACTATGACAAACCCACAACCAACATAATACTGAATGGGGAAAAGCTGAAAGCATTTCCTCTGAGTACTGGAACAAAACAAGGATGCCCACTGTCACCACTCTTCTTCAACATAGTACTGGAAGTCCTAGTCAGAGCAATCAGACAAGAGAAAGAAATAAAGGGCACCCAGTATGGTAAATAGGAAGTCAAACCGTCATTGTTTGCTGATGATATGATTGTTTACCTAGAAAACCCTAAAGCCTCCTCCAAAAAGCTTCTAGAAGTCACAAAAGAATTCAACCAAGTTTCTGGATACAAAATTAATGTATGCAAATCAGTATCTCTTCTATACACCAATAGCGACCAAACTGAGAATCAAAACAAGAACTTTGTGTAAGTATACTCTGGGATGTCCATACAAAGATGAAATTACCTCATGTTGCATTTCTAAGAAATGCTGACATTAAGTGATACATGACTAAACATATCACCTTCCTGCAATTATTTTTCTTTTGTAAAGCAATTTGACAACATATACCACGTCTTAAAATATTATAAAATTTAACCTTTCAATTTATCTATTTTATTAAATTAAGTTCAGGTGAGATAATATGAGGAGAAAATATAGTTATAAGCATATAACCTGTTGGATTATATTTATTGCACTAAAAGATAAATATTTAAATAAATTATGTATATTCCTTACAATATGTTTCAGGTATTTTTTGATGATGATTATGAATAAGATTTCAATGTTTATGTAAATCCTGATTACTGCCAGGGCTATTAGGAAACTGGCATGAGCAGACCTTGGAATATCCTTTCCACTGCCTGTTGTTATTGGTCAGTGTCAGTGCCGTATATATGTTTAGTATACCCCTAATTATAATCATGGAAAATAACCACAAACATATTTGAAACCTACAAACATCCATCCTGTTAAAAAATAGCTAGAACAAAATTGACAAAATGCTAAGTATGCCTGCTAACTTGTTTCCTAATTAGATTTTATATTTCTCAATTTTTCAGTGATGTCGTTTTCCGTTTTTGATTTCCCTCTTACAACAGAGAAAACAACAAAAACCAATGGTGATCTAAGATGTCTGTTTTCAGTCACAGTATTTAAACATGTTTAGTTTAATAATTTATGTTTTATAAGATTATATTCAAATCACACACTCACATGCACACTCAGAGGTTATTTTTCTCAATTCACATGACCTAGGATTAAATTTATCTGCTTCATTAATTGATTTCCATAGCTACTCTCTCGTGTAATGGAACTTTTGCTTTGACTCTGTAATTCAGTTTGATTTCTAGACTGTATCTTCACATCATTACCATTTGCAGTGTTACACTTCACTGAACTGAATGATTTATTATGTTTTCCTTTAATGCCAAAAAGGAACTTACAAACAGTAAAGAATAGAAAACATGGAATTCATTTGCATCTTGCTAGTTTCAGTCTTTTAATGTGCCACAGATTTTTAAGCCTCCATAATGCTACTGTTACTGTGTGTTCTGAAATGTTTACTTAATCTTTCATAAATTTGTTACTTGACAAAATGTTTTCCTGATATTTTCACACAGGGAAAATTTAGAAGGGCATATGAAAAAATATATTTTACTATAACTGTTTCCCTAAATTATTCCTTATGTAACAGAAATTTAAAAAAAAAAACACTTAAAATAAGATCAAACTCTAATCTCTTAAGAAAGGTGGCATAAATCATATCGCTTGGGAAATGGATGTGTATACCACATCCTTGTTCTTCCGAAGAAAGCTAACAGAGGGAGAAAGTCAAAAACAAACAAACAAAAAAAGAAAAGTTAAAGTTGTTGTCACTTTATCTCAAGTGCTTTGGGATAACCCTTTATTAAACAGATAAAATAATAAGTCAATCTAACCTTAGTGGGCCTAAAACTGAATAGGGAGATGCAAAGGTTGTACGGGTGAGGAAATGCATAAGGGAAGTAACAAAGAATAGCTTAGATTGAGACAAGATGATTAGGTAATCCCAACACTGATCTCGTTAAGCAGATTCAGAGCTCAGGATGCAATGTAACAAGCAAAATACATGACATTGCACTTTGTATCCTGTTAAGTCAAATTAACTTGAATTTAAAAGCACTAGGTACTTAAACTGAGACTTGGGTTATATTCATTTTTAACATATTATTTTATTCTATAAACAATTATGTAAACAAATGTACAAAATTGTATCTTTTAATTATCTTTGGCATAATAATAGACTTGACTTTACATCGTGAAATTATGTTTTGATTTAAAGATAACTGGAAGAATACAATTAAGAGTAAAAGTGCAAATGTTTGAGACTCAGTTTAATATTGTTTTGTACTTTTTGGAATATAAGCTCTGTGAGGGCATAACCCTTCACTGTTTCACAAAATGGATTCCACATGTCACAAGAGTACCTAGCACATACTATGTGATCAATTAATATTATCAACTGAATGAAGAAAGAGATCACATCGGCTTATTAGTTTTAGTTTTTCAATGAGATGTTTATCTCAAACTTTACCTAATTCACATAGGTTATTTTCTATGTATTCAATAAATACCTATTAACACTTATAATGTGTACCAAGCACATGTTTTCAATAATCCTAATTTTGCCTATTTTTATTTCTATACTTGTATTCTGCTTTATTTTTCCCCCTTTTCCAATACAAGAGCCAACATAGTGTAGGAATAACTAGCACATATTCATGGGGCTGGACTGGCAAGTGTGGAATTTGAATCTCTGCTTTACCACTTAATAGTTACATGACCTTAGGTAAGTTACATACTTTTTTTTTCCTGCTTCAGTGTACCTAATATTAAAATAGAACAATAATCTTAATTCATATGATTTTTGATTATTAAATAAGTCAAAACCTGCAAAGCATGAAAAAACAGTATGTAGCTTATAGTTGGTACTCAATGTATGTTAGCTATCATTGTCATTTGTGAACATTGTGTTTCAATGAAACTCTTTATTTATATATATTAATTTCCAATGCTTTTGCAATATTTATTTTATTTTTTCTTCAAGTTTTACCCTATAAGTTTTCCAATTTTGCATCATCCATGATCCTCTCTTTATAATTGTACAACCTTGAAAAATTACTTAAGATCTTTGAGATCTAATTCTCCATCAATAAAATAGGGATAATAAGAGTACTTGCTTCAATATTTACTAAGGTGTTGAATACTAAGATAAAGAATTTAATATATCTAGCACATATGTAGTGTTTAATACATTTTTGCTATTAAAATTACTATTGCTTTTAATGATATTATCGTTATAAAAATGGACCCTAGGTATATATATATTAAAAAAAAAACCCTTCATATGCTAGAACTAATGTTTTATTTAGCATTTACTTCACTCTCAGGTATCAAAATTCACTTCCAAAATAATCTACAATAAATCTCCAAATGATGTTCTCTTAACAATACTCTTCAACTTGTTTCTTTCTTTTGGCATTCCTTCTGTGTATTACCTTATATTTATCTAAATTAAATCTCATCCTGTATTCCTGCTTTCCCACTTACCACTTTTCATCATGCTGAAACTTTTTCCACCTTCACTGAGTTTGCAGTTTATTTTGAAAATATATCTGCAGCTGCGACAAATGCATACTCTTCTTTCTGTTGATCAAAAGTGATGATAGAGCTCCCTCTGAAATCCAACTTGACTCTTTTAACTGTAATATTCTCTTTCTATATTTTTAGTAATTCATTTGTGTAGGTTATATTATCAACAGCAGTAGTAATGCTGAAAACAAAACTTGAAAGAACGTAGGCCTTAAAAACCACGAAGATTATTTCACTCTTCTTTTGTCTCATTTCTCGAAGCTAAAATGTCCAAAAAAAAAAAGTTTGACACTACATTGTGGGATCTGGCCAGCAGCTCGCAATGCAACGGGGCTCTCTCTTTGTTCCCAGGCAGATCGGCAGGTCGAGAAATAATAGACACACACAAGATAGTGAAAACTGGGTCTGGGGGTTCACTGCCTTCTGGTCCCGTGGTGCCACCAATGCACTGGATATGCCAGCATTTATTATTAAGTTTAGTGAGAGTGGGGGTAGGTTAGTGAGGGATTTAGGGTCATTTGATTATGAGGTAAGATGGTCACATGAGGATGAAGTAATTCTTTAACATAACATCTGTATGCAGAAGTACAGTATACAGAGATGAGAATTTATAATATAGTGTGTGCATCAATAATTTCTAACAGAGCCTTAAAACAGAAACACCGTCTTTCCATAACCTATGATTAGCAAGATATTAATCAGCAGTAACGGCTGCAGCAAAAGCTGGTTACAAACAATCCACAGTAACAGGATGTGAAGCTAGACAACTGGTTAGACCAGAAATTTTCAGAAGGGAGTATACCTTAACCCTAAAGAGGCCTAGAAGAGCCATGGCAAGATGAAGGCGTTTACAGCCCTATCTTATCCATATGGACAGGCGACCCCATGCGTCCATTTATAGGCTCTCCATGAGGGTCACATTCCATTCCCAGAGCTATGAACATCTGCTTTTCTGGGATAGGAATCTTGGTGATGTGAAACCTTCCTGACTGCACATCCGTTCATAGGCTGTCTGCAGGGGAAAGCACATCACACGCTGTTGGCTCATTCTGGCAGTCCAACCTGGCATCGTCTTTATACAATCCTGCATGCAATTTTGTATTTACAATAATCAGGAGCATTTCATTATTTATTCCATAGCAATAGTTTCAGGGGGTCTCCCTACAACACTATTCTGTTTTTCTTGATGAGGGAAAAAGCACATCTTTAATTAATTTAATTGTTTTCTATGAGGGTGGACTCTGTGAGCTTGATCACTGGGGTTTATTTCCAAGTGTGTGGACTGTATATATATACATACACACATATGTGTTTGTACATTTATATATTATATAATAAGTATCATATATACTACATACAAATATATCATAGAATATACATATTTATATGTATAATATATTAAATTATTGCATTCATCACAGATATGTATATTTACCAACCTGCTTATGAAAAATGAAGTTTTGGTTTATTATTTTTTCATCATTCCATTGCAGTCTTCTTTTGAGGAGTTAATATTTTTAGTTAGTTCACATGTTTTAATTGACAAATAAAAAATATATATCTATGGTGTGTGGCATGATATTTAGACTATGAATACATTGTGGAATGGCAAAATGAAGCTAATCGATATATGCATTAATTCACACTTTTTGCGGTGAGACTGGGGAGGTGTTGGTCAAAAAATACAAAATTTTAGTTAGGTGAAATAAGTTCAAAAGATCTATTTATTGTACAACATGATAATTGCAGTTAATAACAATATATTACATACTTGAAAATTCCTAAAGAATACATTTTAATTGCAGTCTTCTTAGTCTTGAGAAAAGTAAAGTGCAAACTGTAATGTCAGTTCTTTAGAAAAGGGGAACACCCTTTCAATTCTCACATGGAAGCAACAAGGGCCAGAGTTTAGCACTGATATCCTTGAAACTTTGTAGCTATTTTTTTTTTTGTCCTGTGATTCTCCAATAGTACTAATAAGATCATGAAGAGAAGCAATAAGATTTCCAAATGTGTGATACACACAAACAGGCAGACACTCAATACTTGTTAATTAATTTATGGCCATTAAAAAGAAATAAAAACAACATAGTATAAAGTGGTACCTATTGATTTCAATCTTAGATTATGTATTTTTCCCTGAGATGCCATGCTTTGTTCATTCTTGTTTTCTTTTACTCTTCTAACTTCTTTTTTCTCTTTGTCTCTATCTGCCTCTCTCTGGCTCATTCCCTCTCTCTCTCTGGCTCTCTTTCTGTCTCGTTGTATTATTTCTTTACTTGGAAATACATGCAAATTAAATGTTATAAATGACCAAACATTTCTTAAAAGAAATATTCTGTAGTTTCAAAAGAGCATTTTGTAATGTTGTGATCAAATTCAGTGTCAGTTACATGTAAATCCCCTAAATTGGGATCATTTATTTTAATTCAAGGGATGTTTTAACATTTATAAAATTGTATTATACGTGAAGAAAGAAGAATTGTACATATAGATTCATTCAGTAAAAATATATTATTTTTAACAATTTATTTTTAATGTGTTTTAAAAATTGCTATCTTAATATAGTTTTAATATTAAAAAGTATTTTAAATGTTTAATATTGAAATTAATATGTGGAATAAAAAGTGAATGAATTGATGTATGGTTATTGATATTCTTGGAAAACCTGAAAATAACCTAAAAAACTACATTGATCTCAAGGAAAGCAATTATTTTTGTATATTACTCTGTGTGTGTGTGTGTGTGTGTGTGTGTGTGTGTGTGTGTGTGCATTTTCCAAATACTGATGTGAATAATTTTAAGTTTGTTTTTTTTTAGGGGCCTTTATTTATTTTATTTCTTAAAATAATTATTATGCTTTAAGTTCTGGGATACATGTGCAGAATGTGGAGATTTGTTACATAGGTATACACGTGCCATGGTGGTTTGCTGCACCCATCAACTTGTCATCTACATTAGGTATTTCTCCTTATGCTATCCCTCCCCTAGCCCCCCACCCCCAACAAGTCCTGGTGTGTGATGTTCCCTTCCCTGTGTCCATGTGTTCTCATTGTTCAACTCCCACTAATAAGTGAGAACATGCAGTGTTTGATTGTCTGTTCTTGCGTCAGTTTGCTGAGAATGATGGCTTTCAGCTTCATCCATGTCCCTGCAAATAACATGAACTCATCATTTTTAATGGCTGCATAGTATTCCATGGTGTATATGTGCCACATTTTCTTTATCTAGCCTATCACTGATCAGCAGTTAAGTTTGTTTTAAGCAAATAAGGTGTCATAACATAAGACTGGAATTACTTGGATTGGTAATGTTCAGTAGTATAATCATATTAATAACTTTTTGTTATTTTTTGTTTGTGGAATGCCTACTAAACATTTGATATTAATCAAGATTTCTATGATATAGCTATTACCATTTCCTTTAGTTTCCAGATGATGAAACTAAGATTCTGAAACTAGAGTGATAGAATTTAAATTCAGAATTATACTAGAAGCCAGCTTGCAATGATCTGATGTGATTTGTTTCCTACAGTTGTATCACACAAATTAGTTTATATTGGGTAATATGCCACATTGCAAGGTAATATCTCATTTATAATAATAATTAATGCAGTTAAAAAATCTAGTACATCCTTTGTAATATTTCTTTTTCTACAAAAATATGACTTTTTATCCATATAAGTTATACATTAAGAATTTTTGGAAAATGTCTATGAGATAGCACCTCATTAGCATAAATTATATTATGGTTCCAGTTTTAAGTAAAAAAAAAATTTCCTTTAAAGCACATTGCAGAAGTATTTCTTAGTAATGTATTAAAATCTAATTATGAAACATGCCTTCAGGAGAAAAATACAATTACTTGTCTAACTAGAATTTTAATATTTGAATCCAGACTAAATTAATGCATCCAAATGTATGCTTTCATGATAATACAGTATTTCTCTGTTTTTTAAAACTACTAAATGAGAATTTTGATAAATAAAAAATGAATTATATAAAGGTATAATTTCTCTGAACTCAATATGTTCTTAAGTTGTTATTTTAACAAAATGGTGAACTTAATATATGAGTGATATAATATTAAATTGATAATTAAGCAATATTAGATAAATATTGTGTTGTGTGTTCATTTGTATTATGATTTTGAAAATAAATAGAATATTAGCTGATATGCATATATTAATAGAAAATATCATGTTATACTTTTTATATCCCAAATTCAAAGATAAAATAACAAATGTATGTATTTATCACTTTTATAGAAAGAATAACACTAGTTAAATATGTTCTCACATAATTTTGTGTGATATTTCTTAATGAGAATGAGTAAATAATCATTGATCAATTATTATGTTTTTTAGTTTTTATTGAAATGATTCAAAGGATTCCTATTAGAGTCATGCCTATCTGGTGAATTGAAATGCTTAGGAAGTATCCTGCTTTATCTATATTCTTGTTTTTTTTTGCCTTTATGTCTATTGGTATGCTATTAGTTTTGTAACTGATATCTCAACTGAGTCAATCCAGAGTATAAAGCCAATCTCAGATACTGATCCATAAGACCTCTGTGTGGAAGAGAGGGTCTCCATCCCCAGTGGAGCCCCAGAAATGTGGCAACACTGCACATGAAAGCCCAGGAGAGTTCTCCCGGGGAAAGAATTTATATGCAACTCTCTGCTAAACAGAGTATGGTATGTCTTGACTGAAAAGCGTCTTCTTCATTTCTCTCTGTGGCTACTGCACATTGACAGACTTTGTTACATTTTTCCTGATAAACTGTTAAGTTACAGACCTTAACTCCTAGCATGGTCATTGTACCTCTTAAATGTATAATGTCCCAATCAAACAAGCCAATTCGGGAGACACTTTGCAGTGTGATATAGTCATATGACTGCAGTGTCATGCCTCAGTGGGACTGGAGAACATCCAAAATATGTTGATAGACTATGCAGTTCTGACTGTTGAGTCTTGGAGTGTTTTTCTTCTTTTCTGCCAAGAAGGGATGTAAATATAAAAATGATGCAGACAATCTATTACGTTTAGTATGTTTTACATCAAAGACCAGGGCAGCAATGGGGAAAAGAAACCAATGGGTGATGTGATTCTTCACAAGATATTTTTCTGTCTTTTATTCTTGTGTGATATTTCTTAATGAGAATGAGTAGTTAAATCATCACTGATCAATTGTTATGTTTTTGAGTTTTTATTGAAGTGATTCAAAGGATTCCTATTAGAGTCATGCCTATCTGGTGAATTGAAATGCTTAGGAAGTATCCTGCTTTATCTATATTCTTGGTTTTTGCCTTTATGTCTATTGGTATACTATTACTTTTGTAACTCATATCTCAACTGAGTCCATCCAGAGTATAAAGCTGGATATAAATATATTTCTCATTAAAAAATATCTTGTACATAACTTGCATTGAATCTGCTGTATCAAATCTTTCCTTTTTTCCCCCTCATTTCTATTCTTTCCCATGTAGGCTTTCTTTGGCAAATATTTTCTTTTCATTACAACGTAAATGCTTTAAAACATTAAATTTTAGCTTCTTACACATGTATGTGTATATATTTGTGCTTTTAATATGTTTTTACATCTATATATGTGTGCTTTTAAAGCTTCTTACTAAAATATGTTTTTAAGTATATTATCAAAATATGTTTTTAAAAACACTTCTATTAATAGTGAAAATCTATATTGTTTATATTTTGCAGTAACCCGTCTGTTTCCCTGACAAAAACCTGAGTTCTCAGGCATTTGTATAGCATTTAATTTCATGGAAATCTTCCAGTAGTACTGTATTACATAGGATTTTTAAAGACCTGCAGTTTCAAGGCAGTGATATTTTTAAAAAATTATGTCTAGAAGATGGTAAGAGAAGTACATATTTAGAGTAATTAAAAGTCTATTCATTTTCAGAAAAGATGCATTCCTGGCCTTATAAGTGATATAAAATGATCACTGTATGACAATAATTGTAGGCTTAAGAAATGTTTAGTTTTTTTTATTTATAAATAATTTTATTTGAATTGAAATGCATATTTAAGCAATCTAAAACATACACATTCAATTTAAAGTAATTATATTCCTTCCTATATACGTTATTTCAATGTTCTTATAATAAAGTATGTGTGCACACACCTATGTAAAATACATACAGATTTGGCCCTTCACATCTGTATGTTCTGCATTCATGGATTCAAATCAATGATGGATTAAAAAAAAAAAAGAAATGTTTAGTTTTTAATTTAAAAAATTACATTAAATCAATCAACACCTTACTTTTTTTTTTTTTAGTTTTTTGGGTTTTTTTAAAATTTCTTAGACAAAGTCGAGAGAAAATTTTATGTTTATGGCTTTTTACTTTGGGACAAGTGAAAATAAAGAGAAGATAATTTGTATTTTTCTTCAATTCTATGTATCTCTAGAATTATAAACCATAAGTAGATGTTACTGGTAGTCTCATTAATACTTTGTAAACTCTCTCGTAAACATGAACGAAATGAATGTTGGAGAAATGCAAAATTTGGCCATTCTTCCTGCAAAAAAAAACAAAAGCAAAAAACTGATTTCTAATTGTGTTTGTTAATTGGCACCTGGTGAATTTAGGCTCCTGTGCTGTCACAGAAACTGAGATGGGGCATTATCTTCCTTGTTGACTCCCAGCACTCTTTGAGAAAGGTATTCCTGGGTCTTAAACTATCAAGAGGCTGGATGAAGATTTATATCTTAAAGGGGCACAGAAAGTATTTATAATTGTACATTTTGTCAACTAAATACTCTGGGAGGTCAGAGGAGCAAACCTGTCTGAAGTTGAGTCAGGCAGAGGGAGACATTTAGGCAGTCTTGGTCAGATCTAGGTCCCTCTGATTTCTTGGAGAGAAAGTGGTGGCAAAGAGTTGACAATAATTACTTGGTAGGTTTCCTTCTCAAAAGCATTACTGTGTAAGCAGTTTACTGGTTAAAGACACATTTGAATTAAAATGTTCCCTATTAAAATGTAAATACTCTCTTGAAGAATCAAACTTATTCACAGATTAGTACTGTGAATGATGTACATGGGATAATCAGATTGCCTTCCTTCTGGCTGAGAATGTGCCCTGAGAATTTGTATTTTGATTGGATGTTAAGAAGAGAGAAGGAATGATAATTCTTCTACGTGACAGACTTACGAAGTCAGACCTGGTAGGATGCTACTGTCACGGACTAGAAATTTCATTTAGACAAGACAAACAGGACATACTTTTTCATGTTGTTTTGGATTCTGGGTGTAGCAACTGTTATAGTTGTAGAAATTCATCCTGTGTCATTATTTGCAGAAGTCTCAAATATATATTTTTTTAAGTGGTGGAGTAGTTTATGAACTCACTCATATCTAAATGAGAGCAATTTTCATGCACTCTCTATGTAATTATCTTAGGTTTAGTGTTCTGAACCAAGAGAATGAGCAGAAATAAACAGATATTTTTAAAACTTGCATGTGTCTAAGGAATGTAAAAGCAGCAAAGTAATGTTTCAATGAATAGGCAACTTTCCGTAAAAACCCTGAGAGTAAATATTTTAGGTTTTGCATACTGTAGGTCTTAGTAGTAACTGCTAAGCTCCGCATATATAGAGCAGAAAGGAGTCATAGACAGCAACAGAGGCAATTCAGTAAGAAATGGGTATGGCTGTGTTCCAATACAACTTTATTTTCAAAAACAGGTGGCAGAACAGATTTGATCCAGGGGCATAGTTTGCCAAGCCTAGGTCCATGGGAACCTTTGCTGATGTAAAGAAGGTTCTAATATACTTAACTCTTCTGCAATCTACCTGAGTGAGCGCTCTAGTTGCACACATATGGTGATATGCACAATGTAAAAAAGGAGCTAAGAATTTGTCAATAAACTTGAAAGCGACAAGAAAAGAAAGGCTCTCCAGACAGAAATGTCTTTAGAGTTGAAAAGGGCAATTCATTAGCTGATTAGAGCTTGACTGCCTTGAGAATAGCCGACTCTCTTTTTTGTAATTTTCTGTTCATCAATCCTGCAAATCTTTTGACCTGTGCATTAGAAGGAAGATTCCCAGGCTCACAGCTGACATTCATTACTAAACCTGATGCTTTTCCCATTGTAAATGAATAAATTGGTATTCCAGTATAAACAAAGGTATCCTGTGATTTTGATTAGCTGAGTTAATCCCCAGTAGCCTAATTAATTCTGGATGAATTGTTAAATTTGTTTCTAGATTTGCATAGCTAAAGCCCAGTCTTTGGACCCTGTGAAGAATTGCCAAAATGAACAGCCAGTGTTCAATTCCCCGTATTTTACATCTGTTTGTTGCAACCTGCTAAAGGGACACTCACTGTAAAACTTCATAGTGAAGGCAAATTCTCTGGATCCTAGTTTCAGTTTTATCAGTAGTAGCAGTGTGTTATTTGGCAAATAGCAATCTCTTTTAGCTGAATTGTTTTAATTAGGCAAACAATATTAAAGTCTTTTTTAGTCTGAAAGGCCCAAATTCTATTACACATGGAGGGATTAGTTCATTAATTTAGCTCTGACTAACTGTCATCTAAACCATAGTGAAAGATGTTCAATTTATTAAAGACAGAGCAAATAATGTGTCATTTGATTGACGCCAATATTAATTTCCTGGGGTTTCCTTGAGATAAGTTGAGGAAATGCACACAGGTTAATATTCTTCTCTTATATCTGTAATAGCTTTTCAACATGGCACTGAACACATTTGTTAACATATAGGAAATGGGTGTTGATTAACTGATTGCTTTATCCTGACTGACAAATGAAAATTCACAGTGAATTCTTCCGATTAGATTCCTTCCTTCATATGTATATGCAATTTCTCTTCCCAATCTACCACATTGAATTTCATTAGTAAGTGAAAATACCAAAACTTAAAAAATATATTAAAGATGGTAAGTTAATTCTGTATTTCATGCATTCAATATTTCACAAATTTAGAATATAACGTCATTTTTTTTTTCAAATCAAACATAGTATTTACACCAACAAATCATACAGGAAACCATACCTGACATTTTTTAACATTTAGTTGATATTTTTGTAAGTAAAACAGTGATCATCATTATGTTTGATGTCTTTTTATCTTGTGTACATATATTTAAATACAACCCTTAAGGACACTTAATTTCTATGTAATAATATAACCAAAGTGTAAACACCTTATGATCTACCTTACCTAAGGTTTATAAATGGTCTTGGTTTTCCTCTTATTATTAATTAGTATCTATGAAAAATAAATCAGTATTATTTTGTGTATGTAAAATATGGTCATCACCAAACCTAAGGTCATTTAGTTTTCTCCAGTTATCATCTAGGATTTTTATAGTTTTTTGTTTTATATTTAAGTCTGTGATTTAGTTTTAGTTGGTTTTTCTGAATGTGTAGGGCTTTTGTCTAGCGTCATTTTTTTTTTAATGTGAATGTTTATGTGTTTCAGAACAATTTGTTTAAAATGTTACTTTTCTACCTTGCATTGTCATTTCTCTTTGTCAGAGATGAGTTCACTATATTTATTTGGGTCTATTTCTGGCCTCTCTGTTCTGTCCCATTGATCTATTTGTCTATTCTTTCACCAGTGCTACACTGTCTTGATTACTGTGGCTTTATAGTAACTCTTGAAGTCAGGTAGTGTCAATCCTCTAATATTGTTTTTCCTCCTTCAACGTTGGTTCATCTTGATCTTTCACCTCTCTAGACACCTCAGGATTCGTTTATTGATATCCACAAAATGACTTGCTGGAATTTTGACTGTGATTGCATTACATTTATAGATGAAGTGGAGAAAAACTGGCATCTGGATAACACTGAGTTTTTGTTTTCATGAGCATGGATTATCTCTTCTTCTTCTCCTTCTTCTCCTTCTTCTCCTTCTCCTCCTTCTCCTCCTTCTCCTTCCTCTTCCTCCTCTTCCTCTCCTCCTCCTCCTCCTCCTCCTCCTTAGACAGAGTCTCTCTCTGTCGCCCAGGCTGGAGTGCTGTGGCGCGATCTCGGCTCACTGCAACCTCCGCTTCCTGGATTCAAGCAATTCTTCTGCCTCAGCTGCTTGACTCACTGGGATTACAGGTGCGCGTCACCACGCCCAGCTAATTTTTGTATTTTTAGTAGACAAGGAGTTTCACCATGTTGGTCAGGCTGGTCTCAAACTCCTGACCTCGTGATCCACCTCCCTTGGCCTCTCAAAGTGCTGGGATTACAGGCATGAGCCACCACGCCACCCTCTTTATTTACTTCTTTAATAAATTCATCCAAGCTTTAAATTTTTTTATATAAATCTTGCGGCCGGGCGCGGTGGCTCAAGCCTGTAATCCCAGCACTTTGGGAGGCCGAGACGGGCGGATCACGAGGTCAGGAGATCGAGACCATCCTGGCTAACACAGTGAAACCCTGTCTCTACTAAAAAATACGAAAAACTAGCCGGGCGAGGTGGCGGGCGCCTGTAGTCCCAGCTACTCAGGAGGCTGAGACAGGAGAATGGTGTAAACCCCAGAGGCGGAGCTTGAAGTGAGCTGAGATCCGGCCACTGCCGGCCACTGCACTCCAGCCTGGGCGACAGAGCGAGACTCCGTCTCAAAAAAACAAACAAACAAACAAACAAACAAACAAAATCTTGCACATGTTTTGTTTTCTTCTTTAGCTTGTTGATGTGATGAGTACATTTAATTGATTTTAAAATGTTGATTCATTCTTGCATACCTGAGACAAATACCAAAGTGTCATAGTGTATAATCATTTTCATATGTTGTTGGATTCTATTAGCTAATATTTTGTTGAGAATTTTTAATCTATGCCTAGAAGAGATATTTTTCTGCAGTTTTCTTTTCTTGTAATGCTATTGTCTGGTTTTGGTATTAGGGTAATAATGGCCTAAGAGAATGAGTTAGAAAGCATTTCTTCTTCTATTTTGTGAAAGAGATTGTAGAGGATTGATACAATTTCTCCCTTAAATGTTTGGTAGAATTCATCAGTGAATCCATCTGGGCCTGATACTTTCTGCTTGGGAAGGTGATTAATAAGTAATGAGATTTCTTTTATAAGTATAAGCCTATTCAGATTGCCTGTTTCTACTTAAATGAGATTTAGCAGATTGTGTCTTACAAAGAATTGGTCCATTTAATCTAGGTTATCAAATTTGCGGGCACAGAATTTTTTGTGCAAATTTTATTATCCTTTAAATGTCTATGGGGTCTGTAATAACACTGTATTTTATTTCTGATGTTGGTAATTTTGCCTTGTTTCTTTTTTCTGAGTTACTCTGGTTTCAGGCTTACTGGTTTTATCTTTCAAATAACCAACTTTTGTTTTCATTGATTTTCTGTATTGATTTTTTGTTTTCAATTTTATTTCTTTCATGCTCTAATTTTCATTCTTTCTTTTTCCCTGCATACTTTGGATTTAATTTGTTCTTTTTATTTAATTTCCTAAAGTGAAAGCTTAGATAATTGATTTTCAATCTTTCATCTTTGTTGATATAAGTATTCAATGCCTGACTCTTTTTCAAATGATTGTTTTCTCCCTTCTCACCTATTATAATGAAGGACTTGAAGTCCTTCCATCTTTGCATTTTTCGTCTCTAATGCATTGAGAATGTTCCCATTCATGATCACAAGATGGCTAATAAAGCTTTAATTATCTCTTCTTCACGTGAGAGCATCACAGGCAGAAAAATAAAAATAAAAATCAGAATCAGTATCTACTTCATAGGGCAGTTAGGAAAGTTAAATGAATCAAATACTTTGGAAAATGCTTAGCAAATGATATGTATTCAGTTAATACTCACAATTATTTTCTTTTACGTATGTCCTACAAGGAGTAACTCACATAATGAGATTTTAAACTTAATATAACAAACCTTGCAATGTCAATATCTTACTATTCCAACCTACATACTTGTAATGTTAAAGTCATTCTGTTATCTGCATCCTTGAATTTTTCCAAGTCATAAAGTTAAAATTAACTTGACCACTTTGAGTGGACACCCAATTCTCTCTGTTAGTACAGTTTTTGTTAGGTCAGGTTTCACATGGAAACTATTCTTCATAAAAAGAATTGTTTTCCAAGTTGTGTGTGTCACGCATATCACTGAATAAATAGACTGCTCCTTTATTAGTTTAGTTTAAAATTCAACTTTATATAATTCATTTGAAAGAGAAAAATTAAATGAAATTTAACAGAACCCTGAAAGACAATTGTATATTTATAAGACCACTAAAAGGAAGTCCAAGTAATGAATTAAAAAAGAAAGTGAGATTCACTATTGTCAATATGTAAAACTGCTTGAATTAATATCAAAATATAGTTTTGTCTGTAGTATTGTACCATCTTTATTATAGAAAGAGAATATAATGACAATAAAAAAACAAAATTTCAATTTTGCACAAGAATTTTTTCTTCATTGTTTTACAGAAAAGCTTTCATTGAAAAGTCTTTTATTCATATATTTCTATAACTTCTCAATCTCACTAATAGCATAGGAAGAAACTATCATTTTGAACTAGTTGCTAAATGCTTTTATTTATATTTGTGATTGTAAGTTCTCCTAATTACTTTCAGAACTTTTGGCAGAAATAATTATATTCTCAATTTTATATTCAGAACTTTTCTTTCTGCTGGCCCCTTTTCCTCGGAATAAACTTCAGATTCTTTTATCCTGTTTCTTATCATACTGTTTTCTCACCATATAGGGCTCTTCTCTTTTCTTCTCTGTCCTGTATATTAAAAGTGTCTTTAAAAATTACGTGTTATTATTTCTGTTATCTCTTTCTAACAGCTAAACTCTCTGCGTTTTCTATGTCATAACTCTAAGCGTCTGCAAGGGATATGGCTAACTTGGTCCTTAGAAATGGGTTGACCAGGAAAGTTTGCTAGATGAGACTTCCTTTACTAATGGAGCAAATTGATGTGTACATTTACACTCTTGTTCATGAGTGTGTAAGGATTTATATATACATACATTTCATATATAAGAATTTACGTTGCTTTGTATTTTTCTCAACAGTTATTCTCATTAGACTTTTAAATTCAAGCCAGTCTGAAGGGTTTTGGCTTAAATTTTCATCTTCCTAATTGCATAGTTAGTTCAGCAATTTTCAGATTTTTCTTAGCCATATGGACTATTTCATAAAGCACTTATTCAAGTCTTTTATTGATTTCTTGATTGGTTTGTTAACAAGTTGTTTACATTTTTCTTAGTGATGTGTAGAAGAATTTATTTGAAATATAAGATTTTTGTCAGTTTTGTAGGCGGCAATTATCTTCTGCTTGGTGACTTGTGTTTTTGGTTTTTTAATAGTATCTTTTGAAGAATAGATATTTTAAATTATAATGTAGTCAAAGTTATAAATCACTTTCTTTATGGTGAATTCATTTGTATCTTGTTAACAAAATCTTTCTCTACCCAATGTTATGGAAATAAAATTTTATATTATCTGGCATTCTTGAACTATCAAAGTTTACTGTTAAACTTTAACATTCATATTTAAATACCTTCCTCCTCCTCCTCTTCTTCTTCTTCTTCTTCTTCTTCTTCTTCTTCTTCTTCTTCTTCTTCTTCTTCTTCTTCTTCTTCTTCTTCTTCTTCTTCTTCTTCTTCCTTCTTTTTTATTTTATTTTATGTTTTTGCTTTCCATTCCTCGCATCTGTGAGTGTTCATCTGGAATCATTTTTCTTCTGTCTGAAGAACATTTTTAGAATTTAAGGCACGTTTACTAGACATGAACGTTCATGCTTCTATTTTTTGTAAATATGTTAATTTTATTATAATATTTGTGTATTTCTATAAAACTCTAAGATCAGTTTTTATTTTGTTGCATAATTTCCAATATATCGTCCTACTGCTTTCTTGTTTCTACTTTTGCTGATGAAATCAGTTATATGTCTAACTCTCCTTACCATATAGGCAGGCTGTATCTTTTAATTTGCAAAATTTTAAGATTTCTCTCTGTCTTTGATATCCTTTTTAAAAAACAAACAAACAAACAAACAAACTTTTGCTTTAGGTTCAGGGGTACATGTGCAGGTTTGTTATGTTGGTAAATTGAGTGTTCCTAATTTTCTTTAATTTCATTGTTAATTGACTGACTGACATGGCTTGACTGTGTCTGCACCCAAATCTCAACTTTAATTGTAACTCCCAGAATTCCCGTGTGCTGTGGGAGAGACCCAGGGGGATGTAATTGAATCGTGGAGGCCGGTCTTTCCCATGTTATTCTCGTGATAGTGAATGAGTCTCAGGAGATCTGATGGGTTTGTCAGGGGTTTCCACTTTTGCTTCTCCTCATTTTCTCTTGTGCTGCCATGTAAGAAGTGCCTTTCACCTCCCACCATGATTCTGAGGCCTCCCCAACATGTGGAATTGTAAGTCCAATTAAACTTCTTTTTATTCCCAGTCTCAGTTATGTCTTTATCAGCAGCATGAAAACTAATATGGTACATTGGTACCAGTAGAATGGGGCATTGCTGAAAAGATACCTGAAAATGTGGAAGCGACTGGCACTGGGTATCAGGCAGAGGTTAGAACAGTTTGGAGGGCTCAGAAAAAGACAGGAAAATGTGAGAAAGTTTGGATCCTCCTAGAGACTTATTGAATGGCTTTGACAAAAATGCTGATGGTGATATGAACAATAACATCCAGGCTGAGGTGGTCTCAGATGGAGATGAGGAAGGTGTTGGGAGCTGGAAAAAAGGTGACTCTTGTTATGTTTTAGCAAAGAGACTGGCAGCATTTTGACCCTGCCCTAGAGATTTGTGACACTTTGAACTTGGGAGAGATGATTTAGAAAATCTCGCAGAAGAAATTTCTAAGCAGCAAAACATTCAGAAGGTAACTTGGGTGCTGTTAAAATTATTCCATTTTAAAAGGAAAACAGAGCATAAAATTTGGGAAATTTGCAGCCTGACTATGTGATAGAAAAGAAAAACCCATTTTCTGGGGGAGAAATTCAAGCCAGCTGCAGAAATTTGCATAAGTAGCAAGGAGCATAATGTTTTTTCTGAAGACAATTGGGAAAATGTCTCCAGGCCATTTCAGAGACCTTCATGGCAGCCCCTCCCATCACAGGGCCAGAGACCCAGGAGGAACAATTGGTTTCCTGGGTCAGGCCCAGGGACTCTGTGCTGTGAGAAGCCTAGGGACTTGATGCTCTGTGTCTTACCGGCTCCAGCCATGGCTGAAAAGGGCCAATGTACAGTTTAGGCTGTGGATTTGGAGAGTCCTGGAAGCCACAAGCCTTGGCAGCTTCCATGTGGTGTTGAGCCTGCGGGTGCATAGAAGTCAAGAATTAGGATTGGGGAACCTCTGCCTAAATTTTAAAGGCTGTGTGGAAATGCCTGGATGCCCAGGCGTAAGTTTGCTGAAGGGGCAGGGCCCTCATGGAGAACCTTACTAGAGCAGTGTGGAAGGAAAATGTGGAGTTGGAGCCCCCCCACAGAGTCCCTACTGGGCCACTGCCTAGTGGAGCTGTAGGAAGAGAGTCACTGTCCTCCAGACATCAGAATGGTAGCTCCACTGACAACTTGCAACATGCACCTGGAAGAACCGCAGAAATTCAGTGCCAGCCTGTGAAAGCAGCTGGGAGGGAGGCTGTACCCGGCAAAGCCACAGGGGCTGAGCTGCCCAAGACCATGGGAACCCACCTCTTGCATCAGCATGACCTGGAAGTGAGACCTGGAGTCAAGCAGATCATTTTGGAGCTTTAAATGTGACTGCCCCCCCCCCCCCCACCCCACTGGATTTTGGACTTGTATGGGCCATGTAACCCCTTGGTTTTGGCCAGTATCTCCCAGTTGGAATGGCTCCATTTACCCAATACCTGCACCCACATTGTATCTAGGAAGTAACTAGCTTATTTTGATTTTAAAAGCTTATAGGAGAAAGGGACTTGCCTTGTGTCAGATGAGACTTTGGACTGTGGACTTTTGGGTTAATACTGAAATTAGTTAAGACTTTGGAAGACTGTTGGGAAGGCATGATTGGTTTTGAAATTCGAGGACATGAGATTTGGAGGGTCCATGGGAGGAATGATATGATTTGGCTGTGCCCCTACCCAAATCTCATCTTGAATTGTATCTCCCAGAATTTTCATATGTTGTAGGAGGGACCCAGGGGAAGGTAATTGCATCATGGGAGCTGGTTTTTCCTGTGCTATTCTCTTGATAGCGAATAAGTCTCACAAGATCTGATGGGTTTATCAAGGGTTTCCACTTTTGCTTCTTCCTCATTTTTCACTTGCCGCTGCCATGTAAGGCATGCCACTCATGCTTTTCACCTCCTGCCATGATTCTGAGGCCTTCCCAGCCATGTGGAACTGTAAGTCCAGTTAAACCTCTTTTTCTTCCCAGTCTTGGGTATGTCTTTATCATTAGCCTGAAAATGAACTAATACACTGACTCAGTGTGAATTAGTCTAGTTTTTTGTTTGCTTTGCTTGAAATTTGATGTGCTTCTTCAATCTATTGATTGGTGTCTTTTACATTTATGGAAAACCGTCAGCTGCTATTTCTTCAAATATTACTTCTCCATTTTTTTTCTGTTTTCTCTTTCTGGGATTCAAAACAACCCTGTTTTCATTAACCTTGTCTGGTTTTTGCTTTTTATTCTGTAAAGTTTCATTTAATCTCTTTTCTAGCTTACTATTTCTCTTTTTGGCTGTGTCTAATCTGACCTTAAGTACATACATTTAATTATTAATTTCAGTTAGTATAGCTTTCACTTTCATAATTCCTAGTTGATTTTTCACAAACTTGTAATGTTTATAGTTCTGTTTTTTATGGTCAAAATTTCTAACCTGGAATTTTATTTTCATAAACATAACACATCTTACAATCTTATTGGATTATTTTTACTGTTATGTGTTGTTTCTGCTCCTTCTCATCATGCTGTCTTCTCTTTTGGTGGGTCATATTCTGGTTTACAGTTTTCTGGGTATTGTAAATACAAAATTGTTAATAGCAAATATCGGATGAATACAATGATATTAACTTACTCCAGAGAGATTTTGTTTAAGACATCTAGGTAACAGCATGCTGCAGTCCATATATTCAGTCGTAGACGTTGGCATCTTAAAGTCCTAGCACAGAGATGGACACACTCCATTATTTTCCCTATCCCATATGCCTGGAAAACAATAAGCCACATAATAACATCTAAGTATAGCTATTATCTCTTCAAAATGAAAAAAATCCTCAACGGAATGTGCAATTCCAGGTGTAATCTCATCTCTCAGTTACAGTTCTCTTCAGAACATAGACTGGGCAGTTCCTCACTATCCTGATATTTCTCTAATGCTTTTAAGAATAAATTATTTGTATTTAGTTCATACTGTTTATATGTTTGTTTGCTGTGGTGTCACTTCTGTGAATGTCCAATTTATCCAGTCTATTGTTACCAAAACAAAATTTCTAGACCTTTTAAATTTTGTTTTGTTTTAATTTTATAAGATTCATAGTTATTGTTTTACATAGTAGTGCATTTCTAGAAATAATGATCATGTATCAATAAAACTTATAATTTTGGCATTTTATAATATTTAATAAGTAGATATTTTGTCTCAAAGATTCTAAGCATTTCATCATAATAACTTTGTGAATATCTTGACATGTCTAAATTATGTAAGCATTACCATTTATTTTGAAGTCACCTATTTCCTGACAAAATATGCCATCAGAATTTCCTTATTACTTAAAAACCTTGTTATTAAGTAATTGTGGTTATCTTATTATGAGAATAATTAATTTATTCCATTTACACTTTCTAAGTGATTTTCTTTTTGTGATCTATTTCTGGCTTAATATTGTATTACTATATGCATTTAATTAGCAATTTCTTTACTGAAGTAGAGAAAGGTAAAGTACCCGTTATTAGGAAACATTACTGACAAAATTTATTCTAGGCTTCATTCCTATAATAGGAATAATAGGCGTGATGAGGGATAATAAGATTATGAGTCTAGTGTTTAAACAGATTTAATGAAATATTTAACATAAGTCTATAGTTAGGAACTTCAAAGATGTCGATATTTAGAAGACCAGAATCTTGGTTATGAAAAGTTTGCTCTTCTTACGATATTAAAAGATATCTTTAATCAAAGTTTCTAAAATCATCCTTTTTAAACTAGTGTTTCACTAATATTCATAATATTTCACTTTTTCTATATGTGTTAAAATCACATAATATTAGGTATTTGAGGAATTGCCATATTGTCTTCCATGATGGTTAAACTAATTTACACTCCCACTGACCCAGCAATCCCATTACTGGGTATATACCCAAAACTATTAATTACCCTGTTACAAAGACACATGCACACGAATTGAAGTTCATTGCAGCACCATTCATAATAGCAAAGACATGGAATCAGCCTAAATCCCCTTTAATAATGCACTGGATAAAAAAAAATGTGGTACATAAACGCTATGTAATACCATGAGGCCATAAAAAAGAACAAGATCATGTTCTTTACCAGGACATTGATGGAGCTGGAGGCCATAATCCTTAGCAAATTAATGCAGGAACAGAAAACCAAATACCACATTTTCTCACTTATAAGTGGGAGCTAAATGATGAGAACACATGGACACATAGAAACAACACACACTGGGGCCTATTAGAGCATGGATGGTGGGAGGAAGGGGAGGATCAGGAAAATAACTAATGAGTACTAGGCTTAACACCTGAGTAATGAAATAATCTGTACAACAAATCCCTATGACGCACGTTGACCTATGTAACAAACCTATACATGTATCCCTGAACTTAAAACTTTAAAAAATTACATATTTTTACCCAAATTTATATTACTACTGGTAGGATCTAGTTGCTATTGAAATCAATGCCTTATAAATACCCACTAATCATGCTGCAAGTTGTACTAAACAATACTTGTGTCTTTGGCTTCAGATTCTTCCAGCAGACACTTCGAATATTTCATTCCTTTAAAGCAAGCTCTTAGTTTTTCTCTAAGCCAAGTAGTAAAAATGAGAAAGCATAGAGAAGCATTCACAGTGTGAAACTATTTTACTTGCCTCTTAACTTCCCTAAGCAATCAAAAACAAAAGCCGGATTAAAAAGGTAGTAATAGTCCTCATAATGTGAGATCAGAAAAAAAAAAAAAAAAAATCATTACAATTTTGCCGTAAATACTTGAGAGGGCTTCCAAGAGGAGGCAAAGTTTATAAAGGAAAGAAGTGCTGAAGTGTATCAAAACACTCAGTACCATATGTTATACTTAGCCTATATGTTTTTACCTTTTGCTAGGGCACCAGGTGACTCTCCACACATGATACATGTTGAGGTCATTAGAGCAGAAAGAATGCAGAGGGGTATAAAATGATTGGTGCTATTTGTTGCAAAGATAGTTTCTGTACATAACTAGCATAAGCTGTTTGCATATAGAATGCTATAAAATGAAACAAGTCATTATTAATGTATATCCAAGAAAACTATAGTTAATAAAAGATTGTTTTCAGTATTTTGTTTCAAAATTCTTGTTTTTAAAGTAGCAACTGTAGTCACTCCAATGTACACACACACTCAGAAGCAATTTAAAATAATAGATACAAAAATCATTTTTAAATTGGATTACAGCTTGATTCATAGTTATTGTTTTACATAGTAGTGCATTTCTAGAAATAATGATCAAGTATCAATAAAACTTATAATTTTGGCATTTTATAAGCATTTCACTCAACATTAAAGCATTCTTGATATAATTTAAGAATAAAAATGTTTAACATTTTTAACTTGTAATATTAAATCTGTGCTAATCTGTGCTTCTTAGTAACTATCACAAGACAAGTAAAGATGGGGATGGCAATTCTGTAGCTAAAATAAAATGCGCTGCTAAATTTATTTCAGGAAAAGGCCATTTGATTTTGAGATGTAACCAGTGAACATGATTGGCTTGGTGTTTTTTTCTATACAACATAGTAGTGAAGAGGTGAAACATACAGCATGAAATATGCAGAAAACAAATCTAAGAAATTATCAAATATATAGTTATTTAATCAGTATTACCAAGAAATATATGTAAAGTCATTTTAAAATGTAGCCATAAAATTAAAAAGTAAGTTTTTCTGTGCATGTTAATATTCCTGGTGAATAATAATCTTTATTCTAATTACACATCTTATAAAAAAATACATTTTAGAAAGATTGCCCACATAATGTTATGCCAAATCTCAGCATTTATTCTAAGATGATTATATTATCTAATTACCATTGTAATATTTAACTATAAAAAGCTCAACTAATTCAAATGGCCTGGGACTTAATAACAGATGCGGAAGGTTAGTGAAGAGATTCCAGGGTAACTTACTAGCAATTGTATTTCTAAATGGCAGAATAGCCAATGTTCACATGCTGTTTTTAGAACCAGATGTCCCATTATCTCCTCTATAATTTAATGAGGAACCAGAAGCTGAAATTCAGGAATATAAATGGGAAATTATTAATAATTCTTACATGATACTCTACACGATGCCGTTACTTTTATAATGTTCTCACTTTCTGTTAGTTTGTAACGTTAAACAAAGACATAAACACTGTGTCTGCAGATTTCAACTTTTAGTGTTTCGAATTAATTGAATAATTTTAACTTATTTACGTATATATAGATATGTCTCTGTATGAGTGTATGTGTGTGTTTATGTTTCTGTGTGTGTGTATGTGTACACATATATGATGTATAACAGAGTATGTATATGACAGAATATATATTAATCTAAAACAGACTGAAAATATTCCCCATTTTTTTTTTTTTTTCTTTTTTGAGACGGATTCTCACTGTGACGCCCAGGCTGGAGTTCAGTGGCATGATCTTGGCTCATTGCAACCTCTGCCTCCCGGGTTCAAGAGATTCTCCTGCCTCAGCTTCCTGAGTAGCTGAGACTACAGGCCTGTGCCACAATGCCTGGCTTTTTTTTTCTATTTTTAGTAGAGACGGGGTTTCACCATGTTGGCCGGGCTTGAACTCCTCACCTCAAGTGATCCTCCCGCCTCTGCCTCCCAAGATGCTGAAATTACAGGTGTGAGCCACCGTGCCTGGCCTTCCCTATGTTCTTATTACTCAGGAAGCATTGAAATAAATGGTAATACGGATAAATCTGATTCAAGGTTAGACTCTCACACAAAGAAATGGACAAGATGTTTGTTACCCATTTCTGTCTGATTTTCTGTCTGTATTTTGGGTGATGTAACAAACCAAATAATGAATTGGGGCCGAGTCTTTCTCTAGTAGAATTTTCCAATTTCAAGAGCATTCCTGTTCACTTTGACAACACAAAACAATGATAACTTAAATAAGCGTGACTTTAGGTTTAGAGATGAGATGCTATATAACAGAATAGGAGTGTGAGTATATTTCTGTTTCATTTTATCAGATAATGAGGTGTCAGCCAGTGGTGAGAACACCCCAAATCACTCAACATTTAACGTTTGTGTATGTGTTGAGGAGGTGGTGGATTATATGTTTAATCCAGGCCCTTAATCCAAACACATATGTCATGTTTGGCATTGCAATTTGTGATGATACCAAAAACCAAATAACTCTTTATGGGATATTTATGTTCTATAACAGTCACTTGATTAGCATCTCAAGGGGAAGACAGGATTAAGAAATAGAGACAATGTGGTAGAATGCTGAAAGGGAGGGAGGGGGCTTTCTCAAGAAGAATGCAGCCATCGCACATGATCATATTTATTACAAGTTAGGGCACCACTTTCCTCACTCAACCCCAGGGACAAAGATCACAACCTTAACAAGGGGACAAAGGACAATTATTTCACTCCTCTACATTGACATTTAAGTCAGAAATTGTGGTATTTCTTACGTGGTCAAGACTATGAGCAAAGTCAAACTACAAGACTCAAATCATAATGTAGAAAACTTCGTGTCTGTGAATGTCAGCAGGAAACAAAAGGGCTGTTTTTACATGGCTGCAGAATTTATAGACATTATCCTAGTCATCTCTCATGAAAATTGACAATGATACAGTTGATAATTCTCCTAGTTGGTAAGGATTATCTGAAAATCAAAAAGGAAAGCCAGATCCAGATTTCAATTAATGTTGTCCAGCAATAGACAAAATGTGTACATCGGCAGAAATTATCAGCAGAAATGTATATACTCGTTAGTTAAAATATGATATTTAACTTTAAGAATCATGAAATAACTATTCAATACCAATGCGATCTGGTAAAGACAGCTGATAGAATTCTACTTAATTGCTGTTTGGTTGGTGGACTTCAGACTTTTACTTCTTCAACTTCCCAAACAAATCTTATGCCTTCGGAGTCAACATGTTTCCCAGCATAAAGATGCCTTTTACCCAGTCTACTGTGCTAGTGTTCTCTGAAGCCAGCCAGCAATGATCTCACCTAACCTACAATATAAATCTATCAGTGAATAAACAGCATCATTTTTATTTCAATGCCAATGACACACTACATGTCGATTTGGCAGTTAAATAATTTATCTCTCTTTTGGGTGCAATCTGCCAGGCTTATTATAACTCTACTTCTGATATTCATTTCATGCTTAATAGTTCTGTGCCTCATGAGGATGCTTGTCAATCAATTAAATTGAAATGTCATTCTGACCTTTTATTGGAAACAATTTTCTCTTTTTTCATTTCATCACAAGCTTTTTTCCCTTTTATTCAAATTAAAAGCCTTAATTACTAGTATTCAGTAGCTTTATACTACTTAACCTTACAAAACTACATGTTCATCAACATTACTGACACTTTATCTTCACAGAAGTGATCCAGTTGAGTCTACCGGAAGATCAGAAACTAAGCATCACTGCAGCAACTGTGGGACAAAGTGCTGTTCTGAGCTGTGCCATTCAAGGAACCCTGAGACCTCCCATTATCTGGAAAAGGAACAATATTATTCTAAATAATTTAGATTTGGAAGACATCAATGTGAGTACATAAATAGAGTTGCTTTATAATGTATATATTTCATATGATATACGCTAGACTTTGTGATGTCAGGGGAGCTTAATGAAAATTGGATGTAGAATAAAAGAGAATTATTGGAACATTGCTATATCTAATCTACTGACTGAGAGGTTTACTATAGGTTCTTTGGACCTATATGTGTGTTCAAGTACATATGTATGAAATTGTTCACCTTCACAATTTTGCAAAAGGAAAAATTAAGATGCCATTAACAGGAAATGTGATTGTATGTATAAGTGTATGTTTGTTTTTATGTAATAGGAATCTACAGCCATTAGAAATCAGTGAGGGGGATTTATATGTGCTAACATGAAAATATAATATTTATATGTGTTTATATTAAAATATCCTATTATCTTACAGAATACTTCTATGAACCTAAAAATATAGGTTGTTAATTTGTAGAAAATTTCTAAAACTGTTTATATGAAATAATTCACAGTGTTGGTTCTAAGGATAAGGATAGGATCAAGATAGAATTAGACTTACTTCTAATAGATACTCTTTTTCACTTTTTGCATTTCTGACATGTGCATATATTAATTTTCACTAAGAAAGGATTTTAAAAACTAATACTTTACACAGTTACTTACTAATAATATTCTAATACTTATGAAACACATTCTAGAAAGATCACAGATTTGTATGACTGGCATCACGTGGCTTTCACTGAAATAATTACAATAAGTACAAGAATGTAGTTCTCTGATTGGTCGATCTGGGGTCATGTGTTCACTAGGCAATAGGAACTATACCAACTCCCATGAAATCATCTATGTTATTATTGAGTAAGAGTTGGATAGTTTCTCAATAAGTGAGTAGGTCAAGAAAAAAAAAGCGCTCAGAAGCCTTTGTACTCTACTACTCTTGGTTAATCATCTCTGAAAATAATGTTTGCAGGTCAAAGATCTGACTGTCAGAATATCTATAATTATCAATAATATCTATTTGATGCTCTTATGGTTGAGAAACAGCCTATAGCTTGTGAAAAATCAAAAGACAATAAAGACACTTTTTGCTTTCAACATGTCATAATGTATTAGAAATGAGAAATATTAATCAAAGCAAAAATATATTTTCCTAGCATGAAAGAACATGTTTTTCTACTCAGGTTCAGTTTTAGAAATTTGGAATTTAAACTCAATTCAATAAAGTATAGCTTCAAAAGTGCAACAAAAACAGAAACAAACTCAAGGCCAATCACCTGTTCCTTCCATGCTTCTGTTTAAAGTGAGCATCAAAAAGTGAACATTATCCTGCAAGATGAAAAGTAAAAATTGGGTGCTTATGGGGTATCTGTGGAAATGAGATGGGGCAATCCCTTGCTTTAGTGATTTTGAAGTTTTATGTTCTCTTTCGTATTTTTTATCCTCATTCAAGAAAGCCATCACTTGTCCTCTTATTCTTGGCTGCTTCATAAAGAACCCCTAAAACACAGGCCTGAGATGGAAGCCCAAACTCCTATTGGTTATATCTTCGTAATGTTTTTGTTTAATGTCCTAGAATATATCAAAAACACAGAGCTTCTTCAATTTTTATCATTTCTTATTTTGATGGAGTTTTCTGAGTTTGCATATATGTGGAAACTTTTCTCAAAGACTATCTGAAGAATAATGCTTAATTATCTAAGATGCAAGAACATTGAGCACATTTCTCAGGAGCATTTAAGATACTTTGAGAGAAAAAGTCCTTGACAGAATCATTGTGGATTTGCTTTATGGGTTGTCATTTCTACACTTTATCTTTTCTTTTTTTTACTGCCATCCATACTCTTAAGCTTTCCACTGTTGTTTTAATAGGCCCAGGGTATTTGAGGGTGCTGTGGTCTGAAAACCATCATTATAAATTCCTTTAAATTATTTCAAGAATAATTTGAAAGTATATGCTATGATTGATGTTCTCTGGCCAACTTGCAAAAGTGGACACATTCTTGTACATGGATCTGAGAAATTCTTTTGTTTCCATCCTAATACTTCACTCTGTTTCAGAAATTCAAAATTTTTGGAAAAATGATCACTGGATAAGTCAGGTCTCTAAAATATACATAAATATTAGATAAGTTCTCACAAAATGCATTTATTGGATAAAGTTATTTTGTATCAACTTTATAGAACAGATACATTTTGAGAATTTTAAAAATGTTTTCAATATTTAGAAAGTTTCAGTTTCATTTTGAGCCATATTTAGTTAAGCTGAACAAACATTCCTAATCTATCGCGTACATAGAACTATCAGCTTCTCAAAATTAAAACAGCAGAGTGCAAAGATATCTTTCAAAGAGGAATATTTATTCAAATTTCCAATATATTCCTGGTGTTTTTGTTTAAGTACTGTAGTTTCAAAAGTCAAATTATGAAAATACATTTTGATGCATGTTTCAATATAACTATATAATGTGACAAATATAAAATACCACTTAAACTGTCTTTCATTGGATACTTATTTATGCTTAAAATATGCTAATAAGGACTTTACTATGTAAATAAACAACATACATATTATATATATTGATTTATTCATTTTTTGGCACTGTCGAGTGGATATATGATGTGTTTTCTTGTTACCCAATACCTTTTGAACAGCCCTTCAATGTTTTGGCAATTCTTACCCCATTATTTTTGCTGGCTAAGTTGGAAACCAAAAATCATACTTGTTTAGCCCTCCTTGTAGTTAGGGAGCAGATATGTAAATAAGGTTGTAACACGGAAACCAAAGAACAAGATTTCATTTCATGAATAGGAACAGGAAAATGCAGGTGTTCTACAAAATTCATTCTTCCCACCATTCTTCCTGTGACAGAGGACACTATTTTCAAGGACAACAGTGACAAAAGCTCTGGAGTTTTTCAGTGTTCAGCTACAATGGGGTATCCAATAGGCCAATTTCAATATGTGCCTTGGGCATCTTTGCTGGCTTTTTAGACCCCAAGCCTGATACTCAGATCTCTTGAATGTTCTACAAGCTTCCTAGTAGTCTTTATTAAATTTCTTGCCTGCTTAAAACTACCTGGAATGGGTTCTGTTGTTTGCCACTACGAATGTTGTCTAATTAATTTTGGGATTTAATTACATTAAGAAATATCTATAATTCTGTTTGCACAAGATGAGTTTTTCATTGTTCGATATGGATTTCTGATGTGTTGAAAGATTTTCAAAAAGGTCATATGTGAGTCAGTTTATATAACCTGTAAGTACATTATCTATTTTTACAAAAATGAATTTAATTCCCATTAAATTATATAAAGTTAAATTAATAAGTGCCTTTCATGTCAAAGGAAAGCAATGACAATTTTCAATATCCTTTCTGACTTTTGAATATCTATATTAGGTAGGATTAAATGTATAGTCACCTAGAGAATACATAAATACATTCTAATTGCAAACAATTAAAATAATATAGATGTGTTTTAAAAACGTAACTGCACCTCATTTTTATATCCCCTCATTTTCACATTTGCTATATTTAATTAAAATATATTTTTATTTAATTCTTGAGTGCAGAAGAAATCCCGTGTGTATACATGTACTCCTTTCATGCATTGCATATATAATTTTATTTCTTTAATAAGATAGGTTAATATTATCTCATTATCTCACTAGCCCTAAGAACAACAACTCTATGAAGCAGGGAATGTTATGCTCATTTACATGAGTGAATTTTTGTTTGTTTGTCCTATAGAGGGTCTGGCTCGTTGTCCAGGCTGGGGTGCAGTGGTAGAACCACAGCTCCCTGTAGACCTGAAGTCCCACCTCAACCTCCCAAGTAGCCAGGACTACAGATGTGAGCCACTGCACCTAGCTATTTTTTAATTTTTTTGTAGAGATGGGGTTTCTGGGTTACCCAGGCTGGTCTCAAAATCCTAGCCTCAAGTGATCCTCCTGCTTTGGCCTCTCAAAGCTCTGGGTTTACAGGCATGAACCACCACGAAAACTGATGATAAAAGAGATACTTAACTGTTTACTCAAGGTCTGCTGAACTAAGTGATATCAGGTGCTGGGATTTTTACATAGCCCGATTGCCTCAAGAGCAGGAGTTTAACCACTGTGTGCAAGTGAGGTAATCCAGTTTTCTGGTGCTCTTTGGAAAATACATCCCAAATAACTCTAACCCTTATATGTTACAGCTAGATTTGCTATACTGTGCTATTATGTGTGGGTCTAGTTGATATTCAATTGATGTTTGAAGGTTTCCATTTTGTCTGTTTTATATTTTGCATCCAATGAATAAAAGCATACCGCCAAACTACAGGAGCCATTATGACACTGGTTTGCAACATGGGCTGTGGATTCAAACTGTTTGGATTCCAATTAATCTTCAGTCACATAGGAATGATGTGATCTCAAGAAAAGTATTTAAACCCTCTGTGCCGCAGCACCCTCATCTGTAAAATGAAGATAACAGTAACATTAACTCATATTTTTTGGTGAGAATTAATGAGAAAAAACACTTTAAATCTGTTAACACCATATGAGGCACATTGCAAGTTTTCTATGAAACGACATCTGCATTTTCTCTTCTCTTTCTTTCCCGTTCTTCCTCTCCCTTCCCCTTTCTTCTCTTCCTCCTTATATATGTTTCAAGGAGTACATATACCCTTAACCTACTTACAACAATAGGAATTTACTATTAGGTTACATGTACTACCAAGAAAGATTGGGAATTCACAGGAAATGCTGGAAGCCCCTTTTATCTAGTTATAATAGCGACTGGAAATGGAGACATGGAAGAATTTCTTTCGTTTTCTTTCTTTTTTTTTTTTTTTTTCAGTTCAAGGAAGGTTTAGGAATCATGCTATCTTTTCTCTTGATTAGCAATCTTTTATTAATCCCTGCTCTAAAAAATCTGCCATTATGTTCACTCAGCTGGATAAATCTGCCTGTATCTGTGTCCTCTGTATGCCCACATTTCTGAAAAAGCTAAATGCCTTATTTTGATTTGGTTCCTAGTTTGTGAGTTCCTTTGGTAAAGGAAACTGAATTAAGCAAGCTGAGACAAATATAGAGTATTCAGAGAAACCTGGAGAGGAAATAAAATAGAATTGGTTGTCAGGATTGGCAGTCAGGAGTGAAAGAAAAAGAGAAGTTGAAATGCGGAACGGTTTTGGATGTGTTAACGTGACAAAGAAAGTTGTCAGGAAGGAGTTGCATGGCAGAATTTGTTTTGCTTTGTTTGTTTTTACTTGAGAGAAACCAGGTCTAAAAATTTTAGACATTACTGTCTACATTATGTTTATAATATCTATAGTTTCTCACCGTTCAGTAGCTTATATAAAGTCTAGTCTAAATTCAACATATAAGTCAAATTATGTCATATTAAACTATATTTCAATTTTAGTTTTGCCACTTCTTAGCTACATGGCTACAATGGATTTATAAAATAAACTTGAACTTTAGTTTCTTCATTTGTAATAAGGAGGTTGTCATAAAATTCAGTGGTATACCATGTGTTCAATGAAATGTATGTCATTTATTCTATTTAATATGGCATTGTTGATCATGTTCAATACCAAATGCAAAGCTCCCTAAAATATTATTTCTTTGAAGAAAGCATTATGTAATTTATATTATTATAAGTCAATCACTTTACAGGTAGGGTTGCTAGACAAAATACAGAACTCCCAGGTAAATTTGAATTTCAGATATACTATAAATATTTGTATTATATCATACACTTTTACAAAAATCATTTTTGTTGATCTGAAATTCAACATTAATTGAATTTTCTAATGCTATATTTGGTAAGTCTGGCACTTTATTTACATGAAACTCAATGATTTGAATACTGTGTATTTTAAGCGACTTTCCTACAAATGATAATGTGGCTTATACCATTGGGATCAATTGTCTGAATTGTTAAGATATAGTGAATTTTATCTATTATGTTTGTATATTTCTATTGTTTTCTCATTGTTCCTCTTAGTATTTTCTTCTCTCCAGCTATCTAATCTGTGTTACTATTAGCTTCCAGCACAGAGGGGAATACATTGGGGGAAAATAAGTTAAAGTTCTAAGACTTCACTATTTTATAAAACATACTCTATACAGTTTTCACTATTTTTGTTCCGTAAAGCACCTGGATCTCAATTATTTATCTTTTTCTCTAGCATTCCAAGACCATGACTTCCATCCTCAAGGTAATCTCAGGGTTCAAGCAGGCTGCTGGAGCTCCAGCCATCAAACTATATTCCATCAATCTGTATTCCAGTTCCATAGCAGTACAAAACAGGTGAAAGATAAAGGAAACTTATTGTTGCTCTTGTAAAGAGTCTTCCTGGATATCCCACAGCCATTTATAGATCTCTGGCATGCAATAATTACAAAAATCATAGCAGAGAGGTTAGTAAATATAATCATTTAGCTAGGCACACTACTCAGCATTCTGTTACAAAGGAAGAACAGAAGAATGACTATTTGGTGACAACAAGCAATGTTTACTACTTTATATAAGGCCATCTAAGAGAGTATAAAATGTTCTTTTTTATGTTTTTCTGAATTGATTAGATATGATTATCCATTGTATTTCAAATTTAACCAACTCTGCATATCATTTTTATAGTTTTGGTAAACTGCACCAGCCTTCAGTTTGTTTGTTGTTAGTTTTACTTTTAAAGGCCTTTTCTTAATTATGCTTTATTTATTTGTTTATTGACATTCAGATTGATGTGTTTTTATGCCAAGCATTTCTTTTTGTAAATTTTGAGTTTATTTCTGCTGTCAAAGAAGAAAAATTCAACAGGTTTCATAAGAACCTCAACCATCTTAAAAAGAAGTATAAACATCAGTTTCGTAAACAGTTTGAGAAAAGGAAATTTGCAGGCACACTAATTTAAAATTGAAATGCTGGATCTGCATGTAAGTTACAAGATCCTGAATTATCTTTCCCATTATATAGGTTTTAAGAGTTTGAATTAGACCAAATTTTTGCCTGTAGTCATCTGAACATCTGTTTCAGGTGTTCAGTTGTGTAGTTGTTTGGGCTGACTATTAACAGATCAATACAGTTTGCATTAGAAATTTTGCTATTTGCATATCTGAGCTATATTTTACCTGTGTTCATCAGCTTGCACCTTTTGATTTCTCTGTGCCTATTGACATTTTCCACAAGCTGTAGAAGATCTGAACCATTGCCCGAAGAACATGTTCTTCTTAGTTTTTGTCCATAAAATGTACTGTTATCTCCACACTCAGGAGCCAATTAGTATCTGAAAAAGATGTGGCATGTGTGAATTTAGACCCTCACTTTCCAAGAAGTCATATCTCTAATACCATAAGACAGGGAGCTTTTTAGTATTGCTAATAGAAGCTAAATTCAGGGCCCTTCGGTGCATAGATTGTACATGTCACAGGAGGGGCACTAGCAGCTTTGTATTCAAAGTTTTGCATTATTTTTCTTAAAGAGGATCAAACCCAAATTGTGTAAACATTAGACCTGACATATCTTGGATTTATTCCTGTCTTACAGAACGTTATTGTGTACTAGGTGCCATTTTTAGAACCATGAGAATCAGTAAATTCATGAAAGAAGTGCTAAAGAGATGTTTTTCTCCCCGATTCACTTCTTCTTTCCTTTTTAAAAATTGAGACAAGAACACTTAACATACTTTCTGGCCTCTCATGAAATGGGAAAAGTTCCTTTGTCCCCTTCACAGGGCATGTGATGGGGCTGTGGCTCACTGTTATGCCCAGACCGTTTATTCCCCAAAGAAGACCACCAGAGCTCAGAGTCAAAGCCAAGCGGCAAGGATCTTTATTGCAAGTTCGAACTTGATCCCTCCATTCCACAACGTACAAGAGGGCCCCGAACGATACGTGTGCTCGCTTTTTATAGCCCGATGTAAACAGGATATGCTAAGTTACAGAGGAACAAGGGTATTCTTTTGGTTACAGCATTACAATTGGTTGTCATTTTAAGTTATACATTTAGTAGTTTTCTATTGGTTCCCGCACTTTCAGTAAAACCACAAACGGTTGTGACCTTATCGGGGGACTCTCCAGGTGGTGTTTTTCCATAGTTGAGATATATGGAAGAATGTGTTTGTGCTGGGCCCAGGGCTGAGGAATGTGTGAATGTGTTTGTGTTGGGCTCAGGAAGTTGAGATATATGGAGGAATGTGTTTGTGATCTTTCATTCCCCCCTTTCTCAGGTACCTCTGGAGCCAATCTTGGGTCTTATAAGTCTGATTCTGTTTCAGTGTTTACAGGTTGGTATTGGGCTTTGAGGACCATGAGCTGTATGGTGTCAAACCTTTCCCTGACAAACTGCAAAATTCGGTTAATAACACAGGGTCCTATGGTAAACAGAAATAGTAGACTTAGCAGGGGTCCAAGGAAGGGGGCTAACAGAGAAAACATAGAGGAATTCCACCATTGGTTTGCAGCTGAGGCAAATTGCTGTTTTTTCATTTCTATGCTTAACTTACGTAGCTGTCGGACCCAGTTCTCTACAAGTCCTGACTCATTTATGTAGAAACAACAGTCTTCCTTTAGGAACATACATGTACCACCTTTTTCAGCAGTGGGTAGGTCTAGGGCCCTCCGGTTCTGCAAGGTTACCTGAGCTAGGGATGTGAGCTGTCGCTGAAGGGAGGCAAGGGACTCAGCCGACTCCTCCATAGCAACGGCAAATTGTTGGTGCAATTTGTTGCTTTCTATGAGGGTGTGACCTAGGGCTCCCCCTGCCAGTCCGGCCGCAGTGAGGGATGAGGTGAGGGAGATTCCCACAATGAGGGGGAGAAATATGGCTCGTGCTGGTCTCGGTCTAGGGGCTGGGTGAATAGCAGTACTAGTCCAGTTGCCCGTGTACCCCAGGAACTAGCCGGCAGTTAGTAGAGTTAACTGGGGAACTAATGTGACAGGAAGACACAGTAGGGTGGTAACAGAGGGACCAGATAGGTTCTTAGATAATGTCCCATTACACCAAAAGAATATGCCCAGCGGGGCCCTTAGGGTGGTATTAGGGGGCGTTACCGTGATGTTGCAGAGGCTGGAGTTAGTGCCTGAAAAACAGTAGGGAAACTTCTCCTGACTGGGGTTCAGGTACAGTGGCACATTAGGAATAGGGGCATTCAAGGGATTATGAAAGTTGTTAGTTTGGGTAGAGGATTCCCATGGCAGAGGGACAGCGGTTAGTGGTGGGCGCCCTAGGGTGGCACACAGAAAGCAGCCAGACAAGCTGTGAAGTCCTGTAAGGTTAGCAAGTTCTAATCCTTCTTGTAATAACTCTAACCAGGAGAAAGGACGTAAATCTTGTGTTAGTCTGTTCTCCTGTCATTGGATATCTCCATGGACCAGGGGCCGTACCTGAACTAGGCCACGCCACAGATAGAGGTGACTGCTAGGCCACGTGGACGAAGAAGAATAGTATACAGCCCCATGTTGAGGCGTGGTCCAGTGGGAGTTCCAAGGGTCCTTAACTATCCAGGTATACATTTTACCTGTGTCTTGGGTGCCTTGCCCGAAATTCCAGTTCTCGGATCTTGGCCTCCAACCTTCTGTGTCTGGCCTCCACACCCGAGGTTTGTGCATGTTGCAGTAGCCATAGGGGCAGCCTGCGTTTTGGTGCCACCAATAGTGTTTACAATTGTATTCAGTCTGATCAAACTCAAAACATATTATTGGCGCCATTGGTTTGGCTATCTGAAAACCAGTAAAATTTAGCAGGATTGGGTCATTGCACCCTGAGGAGGGGCAATCAGCACTGGCCAATAATTTCCCGGGCTTATGAGGTTGCCCAGGGTGGGTTTGGTTTTCATAAAGCCAGAGTCTCCAGACAAACGGATTAGGAGCTGGCTTTGTGCTTGCCCCAGCGGCCACTAGGGCGACTAACATTAGGGTTAAACTACCTAGCTGCATGTTTGCAGTGAGCTATGCTGCCGGCGCAGGGTGAGTTTTAAGGGGTTGTTCTTAGCTCTGTCCACAGTCCACGTGGCCGGTGCTCCAGTCGCTGCCGTGATTGGCCCAAGAAGGTCAGAGGTCGGGTCCACTGGTTTGACGTGGGTGTAGTGGATCCACGACGTGATGCCTTCTACCTTCAGGGCGGTGGGTGTGGTTAGGAGTACCTGGAGTGGTCCCTTCCACCTGGGTTCTAGGGTCTCTTGTCGGTGTCGCTTAACCAGGACCCAGTCTCCCGGCTGGTACGGATGGGGTGTCAGTGGGGGACCGGTTTCATATAGTTCCTTCAGCTTGGGCCAAATTTCCTGATGAACTTTCTGTAAGGCTTGTAGGGAAAATAAGAGTTCAGAGACATTTTCTGTTTCAGATTTGAGCAAATCATCTTTTAGGCTAGGAACCAGGGGTGGGGATCTGCCATACATGATTTCATAAGAGGTAAGGCCCAGTCTGTAAGGGGTATTACGGGCCCGGAACAGAGCGTAGGGGAGGAGGACCACCCAATTAGCACCAGTCTCCATAGTCAGTTTAGTTAAGGTCTCTTTTAAGGTCTGATTCATCCTTTCTACCTGTCCCGAACTTTGGGGCCTGTAAGCGCAATGTAGTTTCCAATTTACCCCAAGGAGGTAAGCCAAATCCTGACTTACCTTAGCAACGAAGGCCGGCCCATTGTCTGACCCTATCTGGACGGGGAAGCCATACCTGGGGAGGATGTCTTCCAGAATTTTCTTTGCTACAACCTGAGTGGTTTCTCTTTTGGTTGGGAATGCTTCAGTCCACCCTGAGAAAGTATCTACAAAGACAAGTAAGTACCGATATCCGTATTTTCCTGGCTTTATCTCAGTAAAATCTACTTCCCAGTAGATACCGGGCCGGGTTCCCCTGAGCCTTGTTCCCGTTGCAGCCTGAGGTTGGGGATAGGCGTTGCTAAGCCGGCAGACTTTGCAACTTGTCACGATGCTGCTGGCCGTCTCGGCTATATGTCTGATTTTGAGCTTGGAGCATCTGATCAGGTCTATCATCCCCCAGGCACCCAGGTGGGTGGTTTGGTGGATGTGTTCTAACACTTGTTGTCCTAATTTTTCCGGTAGGATAGTTTGGTCATTAGTATCAGTCCACCACCCATTCTGGATCCGTTTCAGGGGAAGTTTGTTGATCCACTGGAGATCTTTTTCTGAATAATCAGGGAGATATGGCAAGTCCCGGGGGCCCGGATCAGGGAGCTGGAGTGCAAGGAGTTGGCTGGGAGCCTTTGCCATACTCCTTGCGGTTTGGTCTGCCAGAGAGTTGCCTCGAGCAATCGGAGTGATTGGTTTCTGATGCCCTGGGCAATGTACAATAGCCAATTTTTCCGGTTTCCATAGGGCTGTTAACAGGGCTGGAATCTCTTTTTTGTTTTTTACCTCTTTTCCTTCAGCTGTTAGTAACCCTCGCTCCCTGTAATGGCCCCCATGTATATGCGCCGTAGCAAAAGCATATTGGCTGTCTGTGTGTACTGTCAGTTTCTTTCCTGCCCCTAAGGTGAGAGCTTGGATGAGTGCTATCAGTTCGGCCCTCTGGGCCGATGTCCCCGGGGGCAGGGGTTCCGTCCAGATTACCTCTGTCTCTGAAGTCACTGCTGCTCCTGCATACCTCTGGCCTTGGTGTATGAAGCTGCTCCCATCGGTGAACCAAACGAGGTCAGCGTCAGGAAGTGGGCAGTCCTGCAGGTCTTCTCGAATTCCGTGTACCTGAGCTAGTATCTCGGTGCAATCATGGAGCGGGGTGTTTAGGTCCAGGTTGGGCAGCAGTGAGGCAGGGTTTAAGGTTGTTGGGGGCAGAAAAGTTATCCTGATGGGGTTCAGTAGTAGTCCTTGATAGTGGGTGAGCCGGGCGTTACTTATCCATCGATCAGGTGGCTGTTTGAGTACACCCTCGATGGCATGTGGAGTAACGACCCGTAATTATTGACCCATGACAAGTTTATCAGCATCTTGTACCATCAGGGCCGTGGCTGCAATCATTCGGAGACAAGGGGGCCACCCGGCAGCCACTGGGTCTAATTTCTTCGACAGGTAGGCAACTGGCCTCCGCCAGGGGCCTAAGTTCTGAGTTAGCACCACCTTGGCGATACCCTTGCTCTCGTCCACGTATAAGTGGAAGGGCTTGGTGACATCAGGTAGTCCCAGGGCAGGCGCAGAGAGTAGGGCGGTTTTGATCTGTTGGAAAGCCGACTCGGCTTCTTCTGTCCAATTAAATGGCTGTTGTCCCCGTGTTGCCTGATACAAGGGTTTAGCCATCTCTGCGAACCCAGGGATCCATAGTCTACAAAATCCCGCCAATCCCAGGAATTCCCTTACTTGTCGGGTGGATTGTGGCCTGGGGATCTGCAGAACAGTCTGCTTCCGGGCATCCGTTAACCAGCGTTGCCCTCCTCTTAGCAGGTACCCCAGATATGTTACTTCTGGTTTACAGATTTGAGCCTTTCTCGCCGAGGCCCGGTAGCCCAGATCCCCTAGAGCTTGTAAGAGACCCTTGGATACAAGCTTCTTGGGTTTCAGCCGCAATCAGGAGGTCATTGGCATACTGTAGTAAGGTTATTTCAGAGTGTTTGTGTCGGTACTCACCCAGGTCTTCATGGAGAACTTCGTTGAACAGGGTAGGGGAGTTTTTGAATCCCTGCGGCAGTCTGGTCCATGTCAGTTGGCCACTGATGCCCCTCTCAGGGTCAGTCCACTCAAAGGCGAAGAGCTTTTGGCTCTGAGGGGCTAAAGGCAAACTGAAGAAAGCATCTTTCAAATCCAAAACAGTGTACCATTGATGTTTAGGGTTTAGGGTACTCAGGAGGGTGTACGGGTTAGGCACAGTTGGATGTATGTCCATAACCTCTTATTGACTTCTCTCAAGTCTTGTACAGGTCTGTACTCTCTGCTATTGGGTTTCCGTACCAGCAACAATGGAGTATTCCAGGGCGAGTGACAGGGGCGAAAGACCCCTTGGTCGAGGAGCTGGCGAATATGTGGTGCAATCCCTTCTTTGGCCTCTAGGGGCATCGGGTATTGGCGTACCCGAACGGGGTCTGTCCCAGGCTTGAGTTCAACAAACAAGGCAGGACGATGTTTTGCTAATCCTAAGCCCCCCGTTTCCGCCCAAGCTCCTGGATATTGCTGGAGCCAGGTTGCTATGTCCTGGTCAGGGGCCGCTCACTCCTGGTGGAGCCGGTACTCATCTTCTAGGGTTATGGTCAGGACGGACACAGGCTGATTTTGGGAGTTGGTCACGACGGGCCCCTCAGGGAGGAAATGGATCTGCGCTCCCATTTTAGTTAGCAGGTCTCTCCCTAGTAGGGGACAGGGGCTCTCAGAGATGACCAGGAAAGAATGGGTTACATTCCTGGCTCTGAGGTTTACTGTTCTTTGTGTCGTCCAGGGGTATTTCTTAATCCCTGTGGCCCCTTGCACCCACGAGGACTTGGAGAATAATTTTCCATTGGTTTTAACTAGGACCGAGTGCTGTGCTCCTGTATCGACCAAAAACTGAACTGGGGACCCCTCCACTTGCAAAGTTACCCTAGGTTCGGGGAGGGGGTCCGAACCCCGTCTTCCCTAGTCTTCATCTTGAGTGACTAGTACAGGTGTAGACCTAGGGGGTCCCTGTCCTCTGCGTTGTTTCTTTTTGGGGCAGTCTTTTACCCAGTGGCCAGCCTCCTTACAGTAGGCACATTCGTCTTTGCTCAGATTATCATGTCTGGGGGACCGCCTAGGTTGGGTGTTCTCTGGCTGTAGATGCTCTTTCTGTACTACTGCTGCCAGGACCTTGGTCATTTTTTCAGTGGCCTTAAATTGCCTTTCCTCTGGAGTATCTCTATTATTGTAAACTCGCTGGGCTATCTGAAGAAGGTCCTGAATCTGTTTTCCCTCTAAGTCTTCTAATTTCTGGAGTTTCTTCTTACTATCTGGGGCCGCCTGATTTACAAAAGACATTACAACAGCTGCCTGACTTCCTGGGGCCTCTGGGTCTATGGGGGTGTACTGTCTAAAAGCTTCCATTAATCTTTCTAGGTAGGTAGCTGGGCTTTCTGCCTTTCCCTGCAGAACAGAGTATACTTTAGTCAAATTAGTGGGCTTGCGAGCAGCTGCCGGAGACCCGCCATTAGAGTCTGGCGATAAGGTGTAACCGTCCCCTACCTTCTGCCGTGTTGTAGTCCCACGCCGGCCTGGTCAGAGGAAAAGTCGCATTTATGAGGTCGGGGTTGGCAGTTGGTTGACCGTCGTCCCCCGGGACCAGCTTTCTAGCTTCTACCTGTATTCTCTCTCACTCCTCCGTTGTGAACAAGATTCGGAGGAGCTGCTGACAATCATCCCAAGTGGGCTGGTGGGTGAACATGACACTATCTAGTAAAGCCATTAAGTCTTTGGGGTTGTCTGAAAACCGGGCACTCTGAGTCTTCCAGTTATACAGATCACTGGTGGAGAATGGCCAGTACGGGAACCTGGGGATTCCCGTGTCATCTGGGGGTCCTATTTCCCGAAGGGGTAAAGCCACTGTGGAGTCAGGCAGCTGGGGGAGGCCAATCCGCAAAGTGTGCCCTCGCGCCTGCCTCGCCGGCCCTTCAGAGTTACTTTTGCTTTCAGTGGGCTTGGGTGCGCTGGCCGCCTCCCGTCCGCCTGCCTCTTCCTGTGGCTCAGCCCGGGGGGCTGGGGCCTGGGGCCTGAAGGGGTATGGAGGGGGTTCTGTGGACAGTGGGTCCTCACTATCAGGTAAAACGGGATGGGGGGGCAGTCGGTTGCTTGGATTTTAGCGGCCGAGCAACCAGTGTCTTACAGGGTCCAGGGGCAAGTAGGAAAGGGGACAGGAAGGGGGCGGGTTCTCAACAAGGTCCTGCCATATGAGGATATATGGGATTTGATCCGGGTGGCCAGCCCGCCCAGGTAGGAAAACCTTGGACTTTACTCTAGTGATGACAGGAAGACAGAATGTCCCTTCGCGTGGCCACCCTACATTAAAGGCGGGCCATTCAGAACGGCACAGAGTAATTAGCTTTCTTATCCTGATTTCCACACTAAGATCATGGCCCCTTGCCCTAACATCCTTGAAATTCTTTATAAGGAGAGATAGGGGTGTGCTCTGGGTATTACCCATTCTGTAATAGTTTGTAGTCTCTTCCTGCAAAAGAATATGGGTTAGGATTCCTGCAAATAAAACGAGTATCTATAATATCTAGCCGCAAGCACGCTCCGGAAGCCCGGGTCAGAATCAGTTCAGATAGAAATCTAAATCAGGCGAGAGCCAGGGGACGTCTCCCACTGGTCTCCACTGGCCGTCCTATAGCGCGTCCGCCAGGACTGTGTCAGCTTCAGTTTCAGACCTCACGAGTCACAGACACAGGTTCAGAACAGATACAGACAGACAAGACAAACAGAGACGAGCCGGCTCACCTATCCGCAGCTCCTGGTAGATCCATTGACCAGGGGTCTGGTGGGCTTGGGGAATCCCAGACGAGCCCCCAAATGTTATGCCCAGACCTTTTATTCCCCGAAGAAGACCACCAGAGCTCAGAGTCAAAGCCAAGCGGCAAGGATCTTTACTGCAAGTTCGAACTTGGTCCCTCCATTCCACAACGTACAAGAGGGCCCCGAACGATACATGTGCTCGCTTTTTATAGCCCGATGTAAACAGGATATGCTAAGTTACAGAGGGACAAGGGTATTCTTTTGGTTACAGCATTACAATTGGTTGTCATTTTAAGTTATACATTTAGTAGTTTTCTATTGGTTCCCGCGCTTTCAGTAAAACCACAAACGGTTGTGACCTTATCGGGGGACTCTCCAGGTGGTGTTTTTCCAAAGTTGAGATATATGGAAGAATGTGTTTGTGCTGGGCCCAGGGCTGAGGAATGTGTGAATGTGTTTGTGTTGGGCTCAGGAAGTTGAGATATATGGAGGAATGTGTTTGTGCTCACTTCTTTTTTTTTTTTTTCTTAGTAATTCCTTTTCTTTTATTATTATTATTATTATTATTATTATTATACTTTAAGTTCTAGGGTACATGTGCACAATGTGCAGGTTTGTTACATATGTATACATGTGCCATGTTGGTATGCTGCACCCATTAACTTGTCATTTACATTAGGTATATCTCTTAATGCTAACCTCCTCCCTCCCCCTCCCCACAATAGGCCCCGGTGTGTGGTGTTCCCCTTCCTGTGTCCAAGTGATCTCCTTGTTCGAGTCCCAACTATGAGTGAGAACACACGGTGTTTTGTTTTCTGTTCTTGCGATAGTTTGCTGAGAATGATGGTTTCCAGCTGCATCCATGTCCCTACAAAGGACATGAACTTATCCTTTTTTATGGCTGCATAGTATTCCATGGTGTATATATGCCACATTTTCTTAATCCAGTCTATCACTGATGGATATTTTGGTTGATTCCAAGTCTTTGCTATTGTGAATAGTGCTGCAGTAAACATACGTGTGCATGTGTCTGTATAGCAGCATGATTTATAATCCTTTGGGTATATACCCGGTAATGGGATGGCTGGGTTAAATGGTATTTCTAGTTCTAGATCCTTGAGGAATTGCCACACTGTTTTCCACAATGGTTGAACTAGTTTACCATCCCACCAACAGTGTAAAAGTGTTCCTATTTCTCCACATCCTCTCCAGCACCTGTTGTTTTCCTGAGTTTTTAATGATTGCCATTCTAACTGGTGTGAGATGGTATCTCATTGTGGTTTTGATTTGCATTTCTCTGATGGCGAGTGATGATGAGCATTTTTTCATGTGTCTGTCGGCTGTATGAATGTCTTATTTTGAGAAGTATCTGTTCATATCCTTTTTGTGGCTCACTTCTTGATGCCCTGCTGCTCAAACCTCTAGGGGAGCATACAGATGGGCAGGCTGTGGGGCTCCAACCCCCTGGCAGTGTCTAGGGGTGAATGCTTACAGCTGAATCCCCAGTAGGCATGTGTTACAGGGTGCTCTTTTAGTTTTGCTCTTTTATTTTGCAGTCTATAGGCGGCTTGTGTTAACCAGCTCAATTAGATCCATTACCTTGCTGCAAGGACAGAGAGCTTTCTGTATCTTGAGGTTCTTGCCTTGGTGTACCGGAATAATTGGATCACACATGGGCTTGGAGAATGAGTGCAAGGTTTTATTGAGTGGAAATAGCTCTCAGCAGATGTGGGAGCCAGAAGGGAGATGGTTTTCCCCTGGAGTCGGGTCATTTGGCAGCCTAGGCTCTCCTCCAATTGCCCCAGCCAAATTCCCTGTCGTTCTGCGAGTCGGTGGCTGCTAGTGTGCTGGTACCTGTCAGTGTGTTCCTCTCAATGTCCAGCTGCCTGTGTTTCTGCCTGCTGGGATCTAGGGGGGTTTTATAGGCACAAGATGGGAGCATAGCAGGCCAGGTGGCTTTGGGAAATACAACATTTGGGCAGGAAAACAAAAATGCCTCTACTCACCTAGGTCTGTAGGAGTGGAGCCCTAGCCAGGGACCATACCCTCCCCTACCCAGCGCTTCCTTTCCCACTTTCGGTATCATTTACAGGGACCATGCTTTTCCCTTCCCATCACTCCCATATCGTCAACACATTTTGAAGTGCACAATACAATATGTCAATTATCAGCATGATGTTTTATAGTAGCTCTCTAAAACTTATTTATCTTGCATCACTGAAACTTTATACCCATTAAGAATAACTCCCTGTTTTCCCTTCGTGCAGCCCCTGGAAACCACCATTCTACTCTGTTTCCTTGACTTTGATTTTTTTAGATTTCTCTTATAACTGGAATCATGCAGTATTTATTTTCTATAACTGGCTGATTACCCTCAGCATTATATCCTCCATGTTCATCTATATTGTCAATTATGGCAAGATATTCTCTTCTTTTTAAAGACTGAATTGTTTTATTATATATAATATATATATCTCCATTCATCTGTTGATGGACATTTATGTTATCTCCTTTGTTGACTATGGTGAATAATGCTACAATAATGTGTGTGTACATATCTCTTTGAGATTATGATTTCAACTATTTTAGATATGCTGAAAGTGGGATTATTGGATCATATTGTAGTTCCATTTGCAATTTTTTGTGGAACCACCATACTGTTTTCTATAGTGGATGCACAATTTTACATTTCCAACAGTGTGCATATCCTTGAAAACACACATACATGCACACACACACACATGCACATGATAACAAGTGTTTTCAATAGAGATAGAAAGATAGATAGATAGATAGACAGATAGATAGAAAGATAGATAGATAGATAGATAGATAGATAGATAGATAGATAGATAGACAGACAGACAGACAGACAGACAGATAGATAGATATCCCTTCTAACATGTGAGGTGATATTGCACTGTGCTTGGGACTTGGTTCCACTGACGATTAGTGATGTTGAACATTTTTTCATACACCTGTTGGACATTGGTATGTCTTTTTTTAGAGAAACGTCTATTCAATTCTCTTACTCCTTTTCAATTGTTTGTGTGTGTGTGTGGCTGCTGTTGACATACAGAAAAGGCATTTGACAGAATGCAATGTTCTTTCACCATAAAAACTCTCAGCAAACTAGTTATAGAAGAAATTAACACAATGAAGTCATATATAAAAATCCCTCCCCTAACATCATACTTGATATTGAAAAATAAAGCTATTTTTCTATGAGCAGGAACAGGGCAAGAATGCAACTCTAAACACTTCTATTCAACATAGTACTGGAAGTCTTAGCCAGATCAATTAGGCAAGTAAAAGAATTAAAAGGCATCCAAATGATAAAAGAAAAGCTAAAATATGTGTGTTTGCAGAAGATATGATCATATGTGTAGAAAACCCTAAAAACTACACCTGCATCCCCCCAATGCATTAGAGGTAACAAATGAATTCAGTCAAGTTGGAAGATACCAAATCAACATATATCAGTTGCTGATTTGAGTGAATCTATTCACTATCAATTATCTAAAAGGAAACTAATCCATATTATCCAAAGCAATGTACAGAACCTGTTTAATCCTTACCAAAATCTTGACTTTTTTTAAAGAAATGAAAGCAACAATCCTGAAATTTATATGGAACCACAAAGAACTCTGAATAGCCAAAGTAACAATGAAAAAGAAGAAACAAACTAAAGTATTTCATTTCTTTATTTCAAAACTTACTACTAAGCTACAGTATTTAAAACAGCATAGCACCAGCATAAAGACAGATATATTGACCTATGGAACAATATACAGAGTCTATGCGTAGATGTTCAATTGATCTTCTAGAAGGGTGCTAAAAATACACAATGGAGAAAGTATCATCTCTTCAACAAATCTTGTTGAGAGGACTGGATATTCACATGCAAAAGAATCATGTTGGACTTCAGTCTTACACCTTATACAAAAGTCAACTCAAAATGAAATAAATACTTAAATAAAGACCTGTCACTGTAAAATTCCTAAATGAAAAAAATAAGAGAAACTCCTCATGGCATTTGTCTTGGCAGTGGTTTCTTCAATATGACATCCAAAGCACAGGCAACAAAAGCAAAAATAGGTAAGTGGGAACACATCTGCATATCGAAGGAAACAATAAAGTGGAAAGGCAATGTATGTAAGTAGAGAAAATATTTGCAAACTGTATATCTAATAAAAGGTTACTATTAAAATAAATAACTCATACAACTCAATTGCAAAAATAAATAAAAATAGTAATAATAAAAACAGTAGTAACCTGATTAAAAGATGATCATTTGTATGGTAATTCTCTTTCTGAAATTTATGTGGAGTGGCTCATTGCTTATACAGTTGATCTCTATTTAAAGCAAAGTATTCTGTTGAAAAGAAAAACACAGACAGATAATATACAATTGAAATTGTAATTTTAATTCAACCAGAATTCAATTGCAGGTGTGGCAGCTTGCCATATTATTTATTTGTTTGTTTGTAAAAATATTTTCTGCAGTGCATAGCTAGCAAAATTATCAATGGGAGAAAATATATCAAAATATAATAAAATTTTCATAATATGTCTGGATTTTAAATGTCATTACATTCTTAATAGAGAATATTATATCTTATAAAAAAGGTTTCAGAATATATACTATACTTCAAAAGTATAAGTAATATACTCAAATCATATCTAGATTTCAGAGACAGAGATTTTAATGGTTGAGGCTTCTAACTAAACTACTGAATTTTTAATATTTAAAGCAGTGAGATACAAAAAATACAACTTTTCTACTTAAAAGTATAAAGTTAAAGTGTATACACATGCAAAAATATATGTAATATATGAGATAAATATTATACAGAGAAACTAGAAAAAATATATAATATATGAGATATATATTGTACATGATATATATTATATATAATATTTATTATACATGATGTATTTTGTATATATATGTGTATATATATGAGAAAGGGTTTTTGTTCTTTAGGCGATTCATTGCTAACAGAACCCAAATTTTATATCATTGATAAAAATAATTTAATCTGCAAAACTGTTTTTTAACACTTTAGAAAGCTAGAGTGTTATTTTTTAATATAGTGTGTATTAGAGGATACCATCAGGCTCAGATATTTAAAAATACAGCTATTGACTTTTTTCTTCTCAAGACTATAAATAATACACTTCTTATTCCACTTCAACTAAAAACTTTGAAATTTAATATTTTTAATAGAATACATCATTCACCACATAATTTTTATCTCTGATTCATTTTTAATATAGGCCTAAGGACATTGTGGCTCTTAAAATCCAGGTGGAATCAGAGAATATTTATGATTCAAAAGCTTCTAAGCCAAATAAAGCAGGGAGCATTGGCATAGCTGAGGAAGTTGGATTTCTTTCACAAATATAAAACATGGAACATGCATTAATTTTCTTCCTAAATACAGAAAATTAACACAGGTCATGTAGGTTCAATAGTAATTATTAAATTAGAGACATGGCATGTAATCATAAGTATTGTCAAACAGTGCACTGATTTAAATGAATATTCTTTCTAAATAACTTTTTACTGCTGATTTATTAGAGTACTGCATATTGTAATTCACTTCACAAACAAGTCTCAAAATCAGTAGTTTAAAACATATTTTTAAAGGTCTTTATTCATATTGTTTTGGAACTTATTGGTGGGATAGCAATATATAAAAATACAATATCCATGTGTAAGTGAGTGGCAGAAATATTTACAAGGGAGTTTGTTGTGTAACTGGTAATTTTTAGTTTCTAAAATTATTTTTAAAAATATTATTTACATGTTCATAAGGAATATTAATATAGAAACATAATTTTACCATGACTTTCTTTAAGAATCTTGGCTAAATATGTATTTATATTTATTTTTAAATGTATAAAGCCTGTGTTTTTAATTTTTTTTTTTTGGCATTATCTTTCTAAGTTCATGGCTACAACTGCTATGTTTACCTTGAGAAATTCCAAAGTTAAGTTCTACTTGCAATTTGCCTTTTGAGTCTCAAATTTTTTTATTTGAATATGCAAAATTACTAGAAATATTATCTTAAAGCCTATATACTTGCAGTGTTTCTTAGTTAACATAGACATAGCTAGAAAACCAAGTCTGGCTAAGTTTTAATCCTCATTTATTCCTCAAATCTAATCTGTCATAAAACCTTGTGAAATTAACTTTCATTTATCTCAAATTTATTATGTCCTCTTATTTCCACTGTAGCTGCCTTAGTTTAAGGCCTGTCATTTCTCACCTTCAAACTTTATCCTTGCCTATTGAGACTGCTCCTTCACTTTCAACCTGCACTTCATATTATAACCAGAGAGGTCTTCATAAACTTTACATGTGACCATTTCACGTTCCCTTTAAAATCCCTTAATGGCTTCTTCTAGCTTTCTGAGAAAAAAAATAAAATCTTTAGCTCATTCTAGAAAACTTATTTCTCTATTAATTCTTCCTACTATTCTCCCATGTTCACACTTTACTACAAGCTCTCCATAACACAAGCTGTTCTCTGATTGCATTGTCTTATTACTGCTGTTCTTTTATTTGAGACAGAGTTTCATTCTTGTTGCCCTGCCTGGAGTGCAATGGTGCGGCCTTGGCTCACTGCAACCTCCGCCTCCCAAGTTCAAGCGATTCTCCTGCCTCAGCCTCCAGAGTAGCTGGGATTACAGGCACGCACCACCATGCCCAGCTAATTTTGTATTTTTGGTAGAGATAGAGTTTCACCACATTGGCCAGGCTGGCCTTGAACTCCGGACCTCAGGTGATCTGCCCTCCTTGGCCCACCAAAGTGCTGGGATTACAGGTGTGAGCCACCGCGCCCAGCCATAACTACTGTTCTTCAATACATTCTTCTCTACCTCTCTGTTGAAAAACAGCTTGTCATTTTTATCTACCTAAATCCAGTGTGTCCTTTAAAAGTAAACAAACGTGTCTTGTGCCTGAAGTTGCTCTTGTTTTTTAAGTTCTTCATCAAAAAACTAGAGTATTTGCTGCATCAGAATAAAACTATTACTGTTCTCACTTTTCTTCTCTGGACTACAAACTGTGCAAAGGACCTTTACCAATTCAACTTTGCGTTATGCTGCTTGCACTGTACTGACACATAGTAGGTACTCAGTATCTTTTAAATGTGCAAATAACAAGTCACGTAATGATGGTTCTTATATTTGCAATTATACATTGTTGAATTTTTGCAGACTATTTTATTTAAAATTTTGCTGAAGATTTTATTTTCTTACAGTAGCCACATGCAGAATTATCAATCAGCTGATGTTTACTGGCAATCAATCATTTAAACCTAGCACAGCTCAACAATTTCTAGATTCAATTTCTTTAATAACAGTTTTCATTAAGCGTATTGATTTTTTACTACACTTTCAATTTAATCTCCCATCATATGCAATAGAGTAGGCAAGAAAAAGATGAGGGGAAGTACATACATGATCATTGTTTAATCTTCATGCATTTAACAAATATTGATTTAACTGGTATGCTTTTCTAGGCATTCAGCTAAATACTAAAGATATAACTGTAAAAGATAACATTCCAGTCTTCAAAATCTTACTGGCTAAAAAATGAAAAAAAAAAAAAAAAAAAAAAAAAAACTCCATTACATTTAATAATGCAATATAAAATAGTTTCAGAAATATATACACTATGAAATAACCAGAAAGAGAAGTCAAATATAAATGCTGAAGGCCATAGGACACTTCTAAGAACACACTGGTCTTTCAGTTTAGGTGACAGCCAGGTGAAAGAGTGTTCCCAGTAAAGGGAACCACAGACTTGAGAGAGAAAGGTACATTCAGTGAAGTTCAAAGTCCCTTCTTATATCTAAGAATAAGCTAAGATAGTGGAAAAGAATGGGCTTGAATATGAGAAATAAATTCATTTTTGCATCTGAGTATTGAACCGTACATTTATATTTAAAATATATAACATAATAATAGCACTTAATGAATACTTATTGCTTTTCAAACATTGTAAATTGCCATTTAAAAAAATATTTACTCATGTATTTAGCAAAACAAGACTTACATAAACCAACATGTTTATACCCATACACAAGATGAGGTTTAAATTGATTTTTTCTAATTTTTAAATTGTGGTTGAATACACACAGCATAAAATCTACCACTTCATCATTTTAATGATAGAGAACAGTGTTATTAAATACATTCATAGTGTTACACAACCATCTCCAGCATTCATCTCCATAGTACTTTCCATCTTGTAAAACTGAAACTTTATACCCATGAAATACAAATGCCCCATTCTATCTTCCTCTCCACTCCTGGCAACTACCATGATGCTTTCTGTCTGATTTTGCATATCTAAGTAGTTCAAATGAGTAAAATTATACAGTATTTATCTTTGGATACTTATTTCACTTAGCATAATATCTTCAAGATTCGTCCCTGTCTTATCAAATGTACGTATTTAATTGTATCTCCTTACTGTATTGAAACTTTCACTAAAATATAATTTTCTTTCTTATATATTGTAACCTTTTTAAATTTAATGTCTGTTTTGTCTGATATTAGTATATCCATCCTGCTGTATTTTGGTTACTATTAGCATATCTTCTTTCATATTTTCATTTCAATGTATTTGTGTCTTTCTAAAGTGAGTCTCTTGTAGAAGGCATATAGTTATCATGATTTTATACTTTTGCCAGTATTTGTCTTTTGATTGGAAAATTTAATTCACTTCCATTTAAGGTAATACTTACATAGTAACGGGTACAAAACTTTACTTATGCAAGATAAGTTCTGGAAATCATTTTTTTATATTGCCAGAACAATATGCTTACAGTTAACAATATTGTATTGTATACTTAAAATTTGCTGACTCTCTTAGTAAAATTTAAGAGGCTTTATGTGATCTCACTACACACACACACACAAATAGTAGCCCTGTGAAGTAATGGATATGTTAGTTAACTTGATTGTGGCAATATTTCACAATGTATACATATATGAAATCATCAAGCTGCATCCCTTAAATATATTTCATTTTTATTTTTAACTATATCTTTGTAAAGTTGAAAAAAATTACTGGTAAGGAGAAACTTTATTTCTTTCATTTTGTTATTTGTTTTCTGTATGCCTTAGAGCTTTTTTGTCTGTCATTTCTTGCATTACTATATTTTTTGTGGGTAATTAATATTTTGTAGTGCAAAGTTTAAATTCTTTTCTCATTTTCTTATATATGTATTCAATAGTGTTTCCTTGTGGATACCATAGGAATTCCATTTAACATCCTCAACTTAAAACTCTCTAATTTGAGCCGGGCGTGGTGGCTCATGCCTGTAATCCCAGCATTTTGGGAGGCCAAGACTGGTAGATCACGAAGTCAGGAGATCGAGACCATTCTGGCCAACACAGTAAACCCACGTCTCTACTAAAAATACAAAAATTAGCTGGGCGTGGGAGCGTGAGCCTGTATTCCCAGCTACTTGGGAGACAGACAGGAGAATCACTTGAACCTGGGGGGTGGAGGTTGCAGTGAGACGAGATTGCACCACCGCACTCCAGGCTGGCGACAGAGTGAGATTCCGTCTAAAAAAGAGAGAAAAAAAAAACTCTAATTTGGATATTTACCAACTTCAATTATATACAAAATTCTGCTCCTTTAACAGCTCCACCTACCCTTTTGGTTGTTGATGTCATAAAATCACATCTTTTTACATTGTGTACCCCAAAATATAAACTCATGTTTAATTCAAATGAAGTAGTCTCGATAAATTATATGGAAAACAAAATGCGGAGTTACAAACCAAAGTTATAATAATTCAGCTTTTATCATGTAGAAATTAAAAAGTGGAGCTACAATGCCCTTCCATTTACCTTTATTGAGATTCTTATTTCTTTATATAGCTTTCAGTTACTGTCTAGTAACCTTTTTTCACCCTGCAGAGCTCCCTTAGGTATTTATAGCAGGGCAGGTGAACAGATATCAAATTCCCACAGATTTAGTTTATGTGAGGGTGTCTTAATTCTCCCTTAGTTTGAAGGAGCTAAGCCAGATATAAGATTACTGGTTGGCAGCTTATTTCTTTTAGCACTTTGAATATATTAGCCTACCACCTTCTGGCCTCCAATGTTCCTGATAAAAATCGATCAAACAATCGTACTAAGGATCTCCTGTATGTGATTCATTGCTGCTCTCTTGCTGTTTTCAAAATTCTCTCTTTCTTTGGCTCTTAAATGTTTGATTGTAATGTATTTAGGTATGTGTCTCTTTGAGTTCATCTTACTTGGAGTTTGTGGAGACTCTTGGGTGTTAAGATTCATGTCTTTTATTAAATTGGGAGAGTTTTCAGCCATTATTTTTTCAAATATTTTATCTGCTGCTGCTTCTCCTTCTGGATATCCCACAATGCATATGTTGGAACCCTTGACGGTATTCTAAAAATCACGTAGATTTGGTTCACTTTTGTTCAATCATTTCTCTTTTGTTCCTGAGGCTTCGTGATTACTACTATCTTAGGTTCAAGTTCACTGATTCTTTTTTCTTCCTGTTGAAATCTGCATTTGAATCTCACTAGTGAAATTTTCATTTTAGTTGCTGTAATTTCAGCTCCAGAATTTCTTTCTGGTTTCTATTTAGGTTTCCTAATTCTTTATGGATATTTGTTTATACATGCTTTTTTTCACTTTCTTCACATCTTAGTTCTTTGAGAAACTAGAAAACATTTGTCTAAAATCTTTGTTGAATAGATCTTATATCAGGTCTTCTTCAGGAACAGGTTCTGTTGATTTACTCTATTCCTTTGAATGGGCCAGGCTTTCCCATTTCTTCATATACATGTTAAATTTTTATAGAAAACTAGAAAGTTAAATCTAATACTGTAACTCAAAATCAGATTCTCTTTCTTCCCCAGAATTTTGTTCTTTTTGATGTGTTTATTGTTTTAGATTTATTTATTGTTGTAGGTGATCTGTGGGCCAAAGATCTGTCTGAGATGAAAATTTAAGATTTTCTAAGAATTTTTCTGAGCTTGTGCATTCTCCTAAGCACATCCAGTCACTTTCTAGTTTTCTCTGTATGTAAATTTCCTTTGAAAATTCTTATCTTTAAAGTATTGTTCCAAAAAGGTAAAAAAGAAAAAGGAGAAAGGGCATTGACCCTTTAAATTCTCTGCAAGTCACTTTAGCTGAGGAAGGGGGAGCTTGCAACATGGAGGGAACAGTGGCCATCCACTTCCTCGTCTGAACCTGTGGGATCAGAAGTACCAATCAAAGTACAAATCCCCAATATTTCAATGACAGGATCCCCTTTCCCAGCCATGGCTTCTGTAAGCTGTGTGCGAGCTGCTCCTAATAGAAGTGCTCAGCTGCCTACCAGGGAACGGGTGGCTGCTATAACAATATTAGCTGCAATTGACTGAAATTCATCTCAAATTGCCTTCCAAGCCTTCCATAGACTCTAGAATTTACAGTTACATCAGACAGAGGCTGCCAATGCAATTGTCTAGGTGTAGAGACAGGTTCCTGGTGCTTTGTACTCCACCATCTTCTCAGAATCCATTTAAATTGATTTTAACTGTGTAATTGCAATAATAATTTATGTTTTTGTAGCTTATCTTCCTCTAGATAGTTGGGTCATATATTTAGATGAAAATGTAATTAAATACATAATACACCTATAACGTTTTAAGGAACTTTTCAGTTCCATGTAACAGAACAGCAAACACCATGGGAGGATATGTAGCAAAGTGATCTTGCCAGTCCCATCAAGTATGTAATAATCATTTCACAATAGACTTTTCATTACCCTTTAATTACAGTTAACTTTCTGCCTCACATTTGTAATAGTACCTAGATTGGAAGAGATTTGTCTGCTCCAATTTTTTTTTCAGAACTAAGAGGAAAATTATAGCGGTTTAATTGCTTAACAACCACTAGAATTCAAAAAGTGAGAATCTTCTCACATGAGTGAAGGGGCAAGACATTATGGATAGTGTTTAATATAGAAAGACAATCAATTACTTTGACAGTTATATTTGATTCTTATTTGCCTTATCTTGCTCCTTTGGGTACAGCTTGACTCAAAATAAAGAAACAGTTTCATAGATTTTTATGTTCTTTAACAGTATCCATATACACCATTAACAGTATAATTCTGAGCGTTTGATGCTTTGAGACAGAAATTTAAAAATATGAAAGGTGATTAATCAGAAGAGAAAATAAGTTATATAAAGACATCCAATTTTACCTTTACTTCAAGGATTTTTTTTTTTTTTTCTGTCAATTAGCCAAGTTTTGGAAGACATTGTATACTATCATATCTTTTCTCCCTAACTACATGTTACTAAAATTATACAAGGGAACAAAAACACAATTAACAGAAAAAAGGATTGTTTTTCCCAGTTAAGGAATTTGTTGATGCAGAGGTATGTGAAATCAAAGTTGTATTAGAAACATGTTTGTTGGCAACTGTTTACAAATGACTGCTTTTTTCTCCTGAAAATGAATTTTATTTACGGTGGATATGTCTAGTACATTTTCTCAAATTATAGCCAATATTCAAGAATCTTTATACTGACATTGTCATGATGCATAACATTTCTTTCAATGGAGAAAATGCAATATGATTTTGTTACAACTTTTGTCTAAACATAATGAATCAGTCATTGTTCATAAGAAAGATAGCCATCCCTCTTTTACTTATTTCTATTCTACCATGCCGTAGTTAATTCTAATGAATTAACTTGAATGGATGTTTTAAATAACTTTAGCAATGAGTGTTTACAAAGAGTCAACAGATAAGTATAAGTTTATGGTGTGGGAAATATTTTGTATTATATGATGCTAGTTGTGCTAGATGAATTTTTTTTTTTAATTTGTAACAAGAACAACTCCAACATCAAAAATGAAGCTAATCTTCAGCGAATTGACATTTTGTGTAGGAGGTAGATATATTTTTTCTTTTCTGTCTTTTTTTTTTTTTTTTTTTTTTTTTTTTGAGACAGAGCCTCACTCTATCACCCAGGCTGGAGTGCAATGATGCCATCTCGGCTCACTACAACCTCTGCCTCCCGGGTTCAAGTAATTCTCTGCCTCAGCCTCCTGAGTAGCTAGGATTACTGGCGCCCACCACCACACCTGGCTAATCTTTTTGTATTTTTAGTAGAGATGGGGTTTCACCATCTTGGCCAGGCTGTTCTTGAACTCCTGACCTCGTGATCCACCTGCCTCAGCCTCCCAAATTGCTGGGATTACAGGGTTGAGCCTCTGCACCCGGCCGGTAGATATGATTTTTCAGAGAAAAACAAACTGAGACAAACATAGTTTCAATGACAAGATATTTTTTCAGCTTTATTGAGGTGTAATTGACAAATAAAAATTGTAGTATACATTTATGACATACAATGTGATATTTTGATACACATATACATTGTGAAATTATTACCATAATCAAGCTAATTAACATATCCATTATCTCACAGAGTTACCATTTTGTGTGTGTGTTATGATAATAATTAGCATATTCTCTTAACAATTTCAAGTATACAATAAAACATTATTACCTATAGTCACCAATCTGTTCATTGGAGCTCAATAATTCAATCGTTCTGCATAATAGAAACTTTGTACCCTTTGAACAATGTCTTCCCATTTTCCTCATACCCAATTCCTGACAACCATCATTCTATGCTCTCTGATTATTGGTTCAGTTTTTTTTACATTCCACATATATGTAAAATCATGGGGTACTTGTCTTTTTGTATCTGACTTATTTCTCTTAGTATAATGTCTTCCAGGTTCATGAATATTGTCACAAACAGCAGGTGTTCCTTTTTTTAAGATTGGATAACCTATCATTTCGTATTTATACTACATTTTCTTTATCCATTTGTCAGTTGATGGATATTTTGTTGGTTTCCATACCTTGGCTATTGTGACTAATGCTGTAATAAACATTGAGGGTGCAGATACCTTGTCAAGATACTGATTTTGCTTCCTTTGGATACAAATTCAGTAGTGAGATTGCTGGATGATTGATTTATAGCTTAGGTTAGAGCAAATAGAGGGCTATCTTTTGGCTAATGCCTTAAAGTCAATAGCTCTAAATAATGTCTCTCCCTTTCTTTAGGAAAGGAGATCTTGATACTTGAAGGTTTTGTATTATTCTCTCCTCTTCACCTGCAAATGTTACTAAGAAAACATCACCACTTGGAAATGATCAAATGAGTGACAAAGCTTTCAAAGTCATATTGGAGCATGGTCTAACATTCCCATCCAGAAATTATTTAATTGTCTGGAGATATAGCTTTGTTTGGACATTAGCTTTTGATTAGGGAGCAGATTCTGTGAATAAAAATGTTGATTTGTGTATACGTTGTCCAACAAAGATTTAAATGATTCCTATTCTATAGAAAAGATAACTCCAAAATAGTTGTTACGCTGCCCTGTAGGACATTAACCAGCTTTGTGTTTAACATAACAAACTTATTTTAGCATATATTTTTCAAATTACATACATCTCTGCTCCTCAAAAAGACTTTGAACTAGCTTTATTATCTTGCTAGTGTTCTGATTAATAAATTAAATAAACTGTTGTCTCATGCTCATTTTATATTTGCTTTGCATTAGTGTTTTTACTGTTTTAAAATTTCACTTCAGCAATGTTTTCAGCTCCATACATCTACAGTTACTAAACACTCTAGCATGATATTTTAGAAAGATATACTTTATGCTTCCTGTAATTTAACTGAATAAAAGGGCAAGCTAGACTGGGCGCGGTGGCTCACATCTGTAATCCCAGCACTTTGGTAGGCCGAGGCAGGCGGATCATGAGGTCAAGAGATCGAGACCTTCCTGGCCAACATGGTGAAACCCTGTCTCTACTAAAAATACAAAAATTAGCTGGGTGTGGTGGTGTGAGCCTGTAGTCTCAGCTACTCGGGAGGCTGAGGCAGGAGAATCACTTGAACCCAGGAGGCAGTGGCTGCAGTGAGCTGAGATCGTGCCACTGCACTCCAAGCTGGTGACAGAGGACAGAGGGAGACTGGGTCTCATAAAACAAAAATAAAAACAAAAGGTGGGGGAGGGTGGAAGCTACATAGTTTAGTAATAAAATTAAGTATTGGGAATAGTTTTGAGGGATGCTAAATATTTTTACTATTTTAATGCATTTAGAGACCTCAACATGATCCCTGGCCTAAAAGAGACATGCACCCATGAAATACCTATATTAGAAACACTGTGCTATCATTTGCTAGGTAACAGGATGCTAGCAAAAGAAACAATCATTCTAAATAACAACCTTCTTACTTATAAGGAAAACAAAATTCATTCTAGCAACTTGCCTTAGAGATTTGTGAACAAAAAATGTATTAAATGAAACATACATCTTCAGAATAAAATCAGGTAAATAGTGAAAATTTAATAAGATTTAGTTTTCTATCTCTCATAAGAACTTTTACTCTCTTTTTTTGGTCCTCGTTTAAATTCCCTTGTTTATTTTCTAAGAGTTTAACCTATTATATTTGAATATTTTATTAATGAAAACACTAACAAATCAACTTGTAAGCAAATTAGAAATAGTGTATATAACTCCAATACATATTTCAAAGGAATGTGGAATATTTACCTTCTAATTAAAAACACAGAAATCAATAAAAAACTCTTTCTTTTAACTCAGACTCTTAGTTTTAGAGAATATGTATTTTATTGACATAAATTCACAGAGTTAAATGTACAATCTATGATTGTAGAAGAATAGTCAATAGAATACAATTGCATTTACAGAAAGTTTTATGTGGCCAGGTTATTTACTTAGAAAGCCATGTTATTGGCCATTAAATGATAAATATTTTTAGGACTTTGAAAAACTACACACCAGTGTCTAAATGTATTATTGCCCCCGTGTTAACTTGAATCTATTTTTCTTTCTTTTTTTTTTGTTTTTTTGGTTTGTTTGTTTGTTTTTTTGAGGTGGACTCTCACTCTGTCGCCAGGGCTGGAATACAGTGGCATGATCTCTGCTCATTGCAACCTCTGCCACCTGGGTTCAAGTGATTCTCCTGCCTCAGCCTCCTGAGTAGATGGGATTGTAGGTGCCCACCACCACGTCCAACTAACTTTTTGTATTTTTAGTAGAGATGGGATTTCACCATGTAGGCCAGGCTGGTCTCGAACTCCTGACCTCGTGATTCACCTGCCTCAGCCTCCCAAAGTGCTGGGATTACAGGTGTGAGCCACCGTGCCTGGCTGAATCTATTTTTCTTTTAAAAAATTAGTTCTGTGCAGTGGAAAAGTCACTCAATTGAAAATAATTGTTAAATTTGGAGTTGATCTTTCTATATGCTAAGTTTTACATGAACCAAATATAGCTTCAGTGTACTTCTAAATTGAAGGAACTTTAAATGAGAAATGGTAGGAAAATGCTTTACCTGAGTTCCCAGATAAATAATATACTAGAATTTCTTATCAAATGTCATTTAATTACCAACTCTATTTAGGTAGTTGTGCAGATTTGATACTATTTTTCTTAAATGAATAATAAAGATGTAATTTAAACTTTTTCATTTGTTATTACTGTTGTCTAGTCAAAATTTTGTAGTAATTTATGTGTCAAAGGAGGTTCTATGACACCCTGAATACTAGTCATATTACCAAATAAATTTAATAATATAGCATCAAGTGACAAATTAGTTTTATGTGTCACTTGAATTATTTGTTTGTTTATTTATTTGGAGACAGAGTCTCACTATTTTGCCCAGTCTGGAGTGAAATGGTGCGATCTAGGCTCACTGTAACCTCTGCCCCCTGGGTTCAAGTGACTGTCTTGCCTCAGCCTCCTGAGTAGCTGGGATTACAGGCACCTGCCACCACTCCCGGCTAATTTTGGTATTTTTAGTAGAGACGGGGTTTTGCCATGTTGGCCAGGCTGGTCTTGAACTTGTGACCCCAGGTGATCCATCTGCCTTGGCCTCCCCAACTGCTAGGATTACAGGCGTGATTCTGCCTGGCTGCATGAATTATTAATGGAAGAACAAATTACGAACTGGGGACTAAAATATTTAATGAAGAAATTCAAACTTTATTCTTGAAAGACAAGGAGAGGTAGAAAAATTCTAAAGGAATGTGAGAAAACTCTAATTTTAGGGCATTGTTATGAAGGCAGAAATGGGCAAATATTAGTTGCAGGGCATAGAATCAACAATTACATCGCTGTAGTGGCTCTTGGTATAAGGCACCAGTGAAGAATAAATTTTCTAGAACCTAAATCAATAATAATAATAATAATAAATGCCTGGTACTTTGAATCAATTAACATGGCATATAATGAATTAATTTGCTTATATTTTGCTTGATGGTTTATTATTGAAAAAGTACATTATGAGAATATTGGAAAAATGCAGAAGAGCATTTGCGTCAGATTCCTGTTAAGAAAACAGATAAAGGTTATAAGAAAGAATTTGTTTCTATGACAAGTTCATATAAAGCAAGTTCTGTCAACAGATGAGGACAAAAGTAGACACAAAATACAAGTAAATATTTTGAGGCCGTGTGACTCAAAGAATGTTAGCACCATTGGTAGAAATAGAAGAATTTTGTTAATTGGTTTTCTGTTGGAATTATAATATAGTTTTCTTACGCATACGTTGACTTTGAGGCGATTGAGTAAACCATGTGTATCTTGAAGTCATAATATTTATTATTCATCTTTGTAGAGACATACTTACATACTTAACCAATATTTAAAGTTATTGATATAGCCAGTCACTGTCATTAACTCTTTTTCTGATCCTTCAAATTTCCAGTTACAATCGTGGTTTTGAAATTACTACTATTCAGTGCCAGTTTTAGCCTAGGAAATTCACATATATCATTTGTTATACTAATGAGAAAGTTTTTGCTGTCTCTGCTTCACAAACAAGAAAGGCTCATAAAAGCACATAATTTCAAGGGCTTGAGCTGACCTGGACAGAACTGTACTGCCAGGTGCCATAGTAGTTGATAGAAACCACAAACCAAAACGAAAGCAACAGTCAAGACTGTGATCGCTTAGTACAAAAATATGAGCCAGAGGCTAAATGAGAGCTGACACTAACTCACCCCACTGTTCATTTTCCCACATGAAACAGCCCCAGTAAAGGGTCAGCTGCATTAGCACAAACATGGTGAGTCACCTCACCGCACAGTGAAGCTGAACAGAAAGGCCCTGCAGTTTTATGGACCTAGAGTAGAGTGGCAGAAACGGGAGGGGAAGAAGGAGTAAGGGCTAGGAAAGAAAAAGTACTGAAACCTTTTGGAGTAAGTGTCTCCTAGTTCTCCCCCATTCCCCCATTAAGAGGCCTCAGCTGAGGTGTCTGAGGAAAGACTCCACCATAGGCCTCTGGGGTAGGAATGAAGCTATGCATAAGAGAATGGCCAGCCAGGAGGTCTGAGTCTCTGATTGCAAGTCCCATCATAGACTGCCTTGCACTGGCTGTGCACCAACTCTTTTGTGCAGGGCATAGTTTCCCGTCTGAGACCTGCCAGGTAAAGCCTTTGTAATTGCCCGTAGTCTGGCCTAAAGGTTCACACATGAGTAATTGGCCAGGAGCCCAATAATTTTGGGCTGATGATAATTTTGGTGTGAACTGACTCAGCCAAAAACATATATAGATATGACTCGGGGGAAAAAAATCCCATTTTCTTCCCTCCAAGATGCTTCTTTCATTAAAAACATTTTATGGGCCAGGCGCTGTGGCTCACGCCTATAATCCCAGCACTTTCGGAGACTGAGGCATGTGGATTACCTGAGGTCAGGAGTTCAGAACCAGCCTGGCCAACATGGTGAAACTGTCTCTACTAAAAAATGCAAAAAGTTAGCCAGGTGTGGTGGCAGGTGCCTGTAATCCCAGCTACTTCGGAGGCTGAGACAGGAGAATTGCTTGAACCCGGGAGGCAGAGGTTGCAGTGAACCGAGATCATGCCACTGTACTCCAGCCTGGGTGACAAGAGCAAAACTCCATCTCAAAAAAAAAAAAAAAAAAAAAAAAAAAATTATTTAATTTACCATAACTTCATTGATTTTCATTTTGTCTCTTGTGTTTTTACTCTTCCTTATAATAAGATATATGTTTGGAAATGTTCATTGTAACTTGAAACAGAAAATAGAGCTGGAGTTAGAGTAAGTATGCGGTACTAGGTCAGTCAAAACATGAAGGAAGCAGAAACAGCATGTGATGAGACTTACGTTGGACAGCCACAGTGTTCTGCTGCCTGTGTGTACCATGAAAACCACTGCTCTTCAGGGACAAAGCAAAGTTAGTTTTAACTAATAATTGATGTCATTTATTTCTACTTTATCTAACATATATCCATAGATGTGTTGCTTTAGCTCCCCACTAAATCTCAGGCTCTTTGAGAAATTGTAACCCCATAATAAATACCAAAATTATACATGTATAGAAAATTTTTAATAAATATTATTGAATTGAATATGCTAACCAATTAATAAAATATATAGACCTTTATTATTCCTGGAGATCAGTGACTTTCATGGTATAGCCAAGCAGCAGAATTTCATGGCTGTCTATTAGTAGTCTGAATCTTGACATTAGAAATGAGCAAGTGAAAAATTGTGATCAAGGGAATAAGATTGGCAAGGCCAACCTGATAGGAACTTAAAAGGAATAAATTACCAATTAGTAATGGAGATTTCAGATTGAGATGCATTGTAAAATTCAAACCTAAATTTCATTGGGATTTAATGTTACACTTAACGGGCTAAAGTGATCTCAGATGTCCTTTTTGGCATCTCTCTGCACATTAAAAGTAATATGACTATCATTCATCTTTGGTTAATCTGAGAAAGTAAAATAATTATACTCATATGTTTTATATATTAATTTTTGGACATAATTTTAAAAATGGAGCTGCAATTTGTGTGTTTCCTTTAAGCAGGTTTTATCAATGCTGTCATATTTCTGGTTGGAGTGTAACATATTCATCTAAGACCTTTAGAATAATCAGGACCACACTGAGACTTTAATTTCAATTTTTTCTTGCTTTTTAAAATAATTTTCTACAGCTAGAATAATCTACACAAGTAAAAATATAGAGATTATAGATTTTTCAATTAAGTCTGTATAAAAATATTAGAAACGTATGGGGAAGACAATTAACATTTTTGAGTGCCTATCACATGCCAGACACAGTGTGAATGTGCTATATTAATTTGTTCAGTTAATTATCATACAAATGTTGTATGGAAAGGGACATCTTTCCCCATTTATGTCAGAAAACTGAGGCTCAGGGACTTATTTAACCAAGATGAAAGCAAGAGGTAAAACAAGAATTAAAAACTAGATTTGTTTTTTCCAAAAGTGTACTATTTTGTCTGTGTGGGAATGTTTCCATTCATGGCTAATTCTTTTACGTGTATTGGATTTAAATTAAAAATGAGTTACACTGGCATATGTTACCATCATAAAACTATTCCAAAGTCTATGTCTGTACCACTGTGACAATATAAATCAAAATTCTTCTTAATAATAATTTTATATCAGAGGTAAAATTATATGATTTTTTAGTATATACACTAAAATGCTTTTATTTTAGCCAACTTTCATTTGAAAATTCCAGAAAAATATTTCATGATATTCAAAATTATCATATGGGAAATTATCTAGATGTACACTACTTTTGACTTACGCAATATAGTAATGGGTACAAATATATGGTAAATTATTAAAAGTTAATATGTAATAAACCATTAAGGTTTTTGAGTTTCTGTACTTTTGTAAAAAGATATCTAACAAAAATACATTTTCTAGACTTTCAGGCATACCTGGGAGATCTTGAAGGTTTGGTTATAGACTGTCTCAATAAAGCAAATATTGCAATAAAGAGAGTCAAACAAGTTATTCTGGTTTCTCAGTGCATATAAAAGTTATATTTATACCATAATATATTCTATTAAGTGTATTAAGTATAATGGCATTATGTATAAAATACAAATGTAAATGCTTGAATTAAAAGTATGTTATTTCTAAAATGGCTGACAATCATCTGAGCCTTCAGCAAGTCATACTCTTTTTGCCGGTGGAGGGTCTTGCCTCAGTGTTGATGGCTGCTGACTGAGCAGAGTGGTGGAAGCTGAAAATTGGGGTGGCTGTGGCAATTTCATAAAATAAGACAACTGTGAAGTTTGCTGCATCAATCGACTCTTTTTATTATTATTATTATTATACTTTAAGTTCTAGGGTACATGTGCATAACATGCAGGTTACATATGTATACTTGTGCCATATTGGTGTGCTGCACCCATCAACTTGTCAGCACCCATCAACTCGTCAGCACCCATCAACTTGTCATTTACATCAGGTATAACTCCCAATGCAATCCCTCCCCCCTACCTCCTCCCTGTGATAGGCCCCGGTGTGTGATGTTCCTCTTCCCGAGTCCAAGTGATCTCATTGTTCAGTTCCCACCTATGAGTGAGAACATGCGGTGTTTGGTTTTCTATTCTTGCGATAGTTTGCTGAGAATGATGTTTTCCAGCTGCATCCATGTCCCTACAAAGGACTCAAACTCATCCTTTTTTATGGCTGCATAGTATTCCATGGTGTATATGTGCCACCTTTTCTTAATCCAGTCTGTCACTGATGGACATTTGGGTTGATTCCAAGTCTTTGCTATTGTGAATAGTGCCACAATAAACATACGAGTACATGTGTCTTTATAGCAGCATGATTTGTAATCCTTTGGGTATATACCCAGTAATGGGATGGCTGGGTCATATGGTACTTCTAGTTCTAGATCCTTGAGGAATTGCCATACTGTTTTCCATAATGGTTGAACTAGTTTACAGTCCCACCAACAGTGTAACAGTGTTCCTATTTCTCCACATCCTCTCCAGCACCTGTTGTTTCCTGACTTTTTAATGATTGCCATTCTAACTGGTGTGAGATGGTATCTCATTGTGGTTTTGATTTGCATTTCTCTGATGGTGAGTGATGATGAGCATTTTTTCATGTGTCTGTTGGCTGTATGAATGTCTTCTTTTGAGAAATGTCTGTTCATATCCTTTGACCATTTTTTAATGGGGTTGTTTGATTTTTTATTGTAAATTTGTTTGAGTTCTTTGTAGATTCTGGATATTAGTCCTTTGTCAGATGAGTAGATTGCAAAAATTTTCTCCCATTCTGTAGGCTGCCTGTTCACTCTGATGGTAGTTTCTTTTGCTGTGCAGAAGCTCTTTAGTTTAATTAGATCCCATTTGTCAATTTTGGCTTTTGCTACCATTGCTTTTGGTGTTTTAGACATGAAGTCCTTGCCCATGCCTATGTCCTGAATGGTATTCCCTAGGTTTTCTTCTAGGGTTTTTATGGTATTAGGTCTAACATTTAAGTCTCTAATCCATCTTGAATTAATTTTCGTATAAGGAGTAAGGAAAGGATCCGGTTTCAGCTTTCTACTTATGGCTAACCAATTTTCCCAGCACCATTTATTAAATAGGGAATATCTCTCTCTGTGGCATATGATACTGTTTCATAGTATTTTACACACATTAGAACTTCTTTCACAATTGGAGTCAATCATCTTAAACCCTTTATCAACTAAGTTTACATAATCTTCTAAATCATTTTTTGTCATTTAAACAATTTTCATGCATCTTCCCCAGTAGATTGCATCTCAGGAAACCTCTTTGTTTGCTCATCCGTAAGCAGCAATTAATCTGTTCATCTTTTATGGTGTGACTCTAGCAACTCATTCACATCTTCAGGCTCCACTTCTCATTCTAGTTTTGCTATTTGAATCACATCTGTAAGTCTTGAACCCTTTGAAGCCATTCATGAGGAATGGATTCAACTTCTTCCAGACTCCTGTTAATATAAATATTTGACCTCCTGGCATAAATCATGAATGTTCTTAATGGCATCAAGAATGGTGAATCCTTTCCAAGAGGTTTTCAATTTATCATGCCCAGATGTTTCTGTGGCAGCTGTAGCCATACAAAATGTGTTTCCTAAATAATAAGACTAGAAATGAGAAATTCTTCTTGATCCATGTATTGCAGAATGCATGTGGTGATAGCAATCATAAAAGCAAGATTCACATCCTTGCACATCTCCATCAGAGCT